>NC_056735.1:1159534860-1159567360 GCF_019279795.1 Protopterus annectens | reverse complement strand
CCTCTAGAAGATTTCTGACTAACATACCCCCTCCTAATAAATGCCCGTGATACATAGGGACGCAATTAGGTTAGATTGCCTGGCTAGGTTTATAAAGGCACTTGTGGTCATTAGTCTAGTATATATCTATAAATCTATTAAAAAATCCTATTTTTTTATTTCAAGGAAAGAATAAACTGTATCCAACTTCTTATACTCAAAGCTGACCAAACACCACTTTACAATATACTTGAAAAAGCAAATGTTTGTGAGGTTACGTATGTCTGGGAATAGTACCTTCCCCATCTCCTCATCTCAAAATAAGTAGTCACTTTCTGTGTGCACCCCTCTGGTGTTAAGTTTGGATTAAAACTGAGGCTTAAATCCCCACAGTCATACTTCAAGATGCTGCTGTAATATTTATATACAGCATGCCTCCTCATCCCCTATACATAAAAGGTAACCACCTCCTGTGCAGCCTTCTGATGTCAGACTGGAACAAAATGAAAAAGATAAAGAGAAATTAACATATTTGCTGTCAGACATATATAAATAACATGTCTGTTCACTCTCATCCAGAACATAGGCAGCTATATATGTACCAGATATTTGATTTTGAGGAAAATAAAAAAATGATTACAGTAATGTTTACAAATTATTATTGCTAGAGACAGTACAGTGCTCTAATACATGCTATATTGACCCTCCTTGCACCTCTTTGAAGTGTGTGAGGAATGTTAAAGAAATAATGACCGCAGTGTCTCCAGCCCAACACAAGATACAGTTACCTCAAATGTTTGGCAGGAATGTTAAAGAAATAATGACTTTGTCCCAACCCCCCACACAAGTGCAGCAGCATTCTATGTACAGCTATGAGCAGGGATGGTTTTAGACTAGGTGGGGTTCATGGCAGAGGCAATTACTAAGCTCATGTCAAAATCCACTCATACAGCCTTGGTGTGTGGAGGAGGAGTTCGAAGGTCTGGGAATTCTGCGATTCATCGATCCCTTATTTTTTGAGGGATGAGTGTTAAACTGAGCAAGTGACAACAGGATCAGTCACTTTCATTCAGACAACCTCCACCAAGTAGCTATTGCCACTTCTACAATTCAGACATAAGATTGTAATAAAACAGTATGCCCATGTATTTCACCTTTGTTCCAGACAAACAGTTGCCACACATTAAAATATTGCACATTGCTTCACACATTCACATTTGTCCTGCATTGCCAAAAAAATAAAGAAACAACAGCAATCAGCTGGTCATTTCCATCCAAAGAAGATAGCCACAATGATTATGCTTTGTGTGTGTGTGCATGTTAGCTGTCCAGTTAAGTAGGTCATCTTACTTTTGTCATAAATGCACTTCAATGCTACTCAGTGAGACAGTGAATGTTTAAACTGAGCAAATGACAAGGATCAGTTACATTCATCCAGTCAACCCCCACCCCCTACCCACCAGTTACAGCCAACACATCTAATGGCATACCTCATATCTGTTCCTCATTTTGACTCAAGTGTTAGCTCTGTCCCTCTTAATCCCTCTTAAAAATGATAACATTTGGAGAAACAGTGGTGAATTACACTTTATAAGTAACAATAATTATAGAGGTTTTTACTTAAAAATGTGTACTAATTCAGGTTTTCTTATTTTGTCAATGTCTTAAGTTAATAGTACTAATACTATAAAAGTGAACCTGATTATTTCTGAATTTGTCTCTATTTCTGGTGAGATTTGTCCCAGATTCATTGAGATGTCTGATGGCTATGTAATATGTCACATCACCGTCCACAGAAACAAATTTGCTCTGACACATTAAAGTATGCCAATCCACATTGCACTACATAAATGACAAAGGCATGAAAAATATTGCCCAAATATCTGATTGATTACTGTCAGTATTCCTTTAAAAATACAACACTTACTTCACCTGAACTAAGTGTCCATACAAATCACAAAGCCAAAAATCCTGACAAAAACATCTTGTGCTAGCAATATTGTAAAAATACTTAAATCACCATTGCAGCACTCCTCTCATCTCAATTGTCCACAAAAAGACAAAATATTATCAAAAAATATCTGGCTGTTCTCTGCCAACCTTATTTTAAAACAACAGTAACGCTAACTCCCCACACCACTCCTTGATGTCCATAACTCAGTAGAATGTTCCAGATTTTACTTTGCATCCAGCTTCTTCTTTCAGCTTTTTCCCAGTTAGGGGTCACCACAGTGGATCACCTGTCTGCTCATGATTGGCAGTAGAGTTTTATGGTGTTGAGTTGCCAGCCCGGCCCTCAACCTTCCATGGAAGGTACAAACACACACACACACACACACACACACACACACACACACACACACACACACACACACACACACGCGCACACACACTCTCGCCTAGGGCCAATTTTAGAGTATCCATCCACCTACAGCATGTCTTTGGGATGTGGGAGGAAACTGGAGCACCAGGACGAAACCCACGTGACCACAGGGAGGACATGCAGACTCTGCACAGAAGGCACCCCAGGTGAGGATCAGAGTAGAGAACCTCTTGCTGTGAGGCGGCAACACTAACCACTTCACCACTGTGTCCGCCAAAACACTTCTGTCAGCCTATTTCATGTACAAAAACCCAAAGCTTTCTTTAGGCATGCCATTGCACCTACATTTGAATGCTGTGAGGTTTGTACTCTCATAACCTGGCAATGTTTAAAAACATCATTTAAGACGAGCTTAAAATCAACTCCTGGATCACCTGATATTTCCAGCAGCATTTTCTTCTTCTTTTGAGATGTGTTATTTATTTATTTAATACAGCAAAGAAACATTGTTCAACAAAATAAATAAATAAATAAACAGGGAAAGAGATCCCTTGCAAGAAAAGCAAGCACTGTGCTCTAGGTGATTGCCTAGTTTGCCTATGTGTAAAGCTGGCCCTGGTTATGGGAACAGTACCTGGCAGTACATGTGGAGCAGTGATGTCTGGTCTAGAACTATGAGTTCTGACAAATACACTGTAACATCATGCCACTCATAATAAACATGATGTCTCCATGCAGTACTAATATTAGGCTATGCTAGTCAGAGTGAGGTTGGGACATACTCTATACCAGACATTTTCACATAAACCACACAACAGGGAAGGTAGTCTGAGTTACAGTCATCACCATCATGTAAGCAGGTTGCTAGGGACACAGTGACACAAAGCTGTCTGTATACAGTAGGTGGAAGGAGCATGTCATAAGAGATGGCAATGGGGTGTCAGAGTAATAGGTACTTTGAGTCAGGGATGCCATTCTCCTGCAAGCAGGTGAAGTTGCCACTACATGATTATGAGCTGGGGTCACTCCACTGGCTTATTGCAGTAGGACTGGGGGCCTTCCCTGGCAGAGATGATGTGTGGCTGTCAGACCATGACCTGTATGAGACCCTTGATGATGTATCCTACCAATAGAGGCTGGGGGTCCTCATTACCACCCCCAAAGATAAGTGATAAAATGTTGTACACTTTCAGGTGCACTTTAGGTCTATGTAGTCTATAATTGCCTCCACAAAGAACTACCCTGGTATGTACTCTATCTTGACCTCAAACAACACTGCCAGTGTAGGCAGTGGATATGCTACTTGCAAATCTTTTCATGGAGTTAGAAATAGCTATGTGCAGCCATAGGCCTCTTAAGACTAGTCAGTACTATCTTTGTGAACTTTATGCCCACACTGGCTTGCTGGAACAGGTGGAGGACAGCTCTGCAATATGTCATGCAAAACAACACTCAGCTCCATGCTGAAAGGATTTGCAGCAGATTAGGGCTTGACGATAGCCCCACACATCTTTTAACTGTCACACATGATGGAGATGGCCATCTCTGCAATGCTGTGTAATAATGAGTACACCCACATCAGATGCAACATACTGATCTAACACTACAACCAGAGGAGGAATTATAGCTGGTGCTCATGTCATGGTGGACTCCTCCCCAGTGGCAGATTCAGTGTACAATGGACCCTAGGCTCTTTTCAAACCATGGACCACCTAAACACAAAATATTTTTTGTTTTGGAACATGCATAAATGCTTCTCCTCTTTTTGATTCACCTTCCTGATTTAAGACCATTCAGTTGCTGTTATTATAATCAACTAAAGTCTGTATCCATTACTTGACTGTGCACATCTCAAATGTACTATTGGGATAAAAAAATTGATCACAATAAAGTATTCCAACCTACTTTATAAAAATCCATGTTAGTCCTGCAAAGCCAGACTAATGGCTATTTAATTTGATCGTGGGAGGCATAATTAGCCATTCACATTCAAAGGCAGCCCCTGTACCCAGCAATTATAATCAATTGCTGACTGCATATGCCTTAGATAACTGATAGTATTCAAAATAAATATATAATAAGTAACGATGGACACAATGTATTTCAAGTTTGTTTCATGCAAAGACAAGGCAGCCAAGTAGTCTTATATAAATGCACACTTGTATTGAAAGCTAGACTGTTTAAAGAGAGCAAACAAGAGGGAAAGTTATTTTCATCTATAGACAGCCCCCAACTGCCCAGCATTTATAGCCACATTATTGTTTATACCTTATCTGACTGTGATTAAAAATTCCTCTCAGCCTCAAATAAACTGTGGTAGAAAGGTCCAAAATCATAGATAGTTTTTGCTATTGCTGTTATATACTTAGCAATCTGCTAGAATAACATTTTTTTGCATTGACATGGATTTTCTCAAGGATATGAAGTCTAAAATGTTGAATACCAGTTATCATTTATTGACTACAACCCTGAATGATCTGAGAGAAAATATTTTATGAGGAACAGATTAAAAAAATTGAGGCAAAGTTAGAAACATTCTGTAAAATCAGGGAGAGTTTCAACTTTTTAAATAAAAGTAATAGTCAGGAAATAAATATTCCAATTTTGCAATACATTTGTACACTGATTTTTGTAAAGCCAGATGTTAAACCAAACAAACAGCAAGAGAGTAAGTTTGCTTTCATCTACAGCAGCCCTCACATTATTTGGAGGCTGCAATCCCAAATAAGTTATCAGAATGCAACAAATTCTACATCACAGAGCAAAATATGAGCCAAGTCAAGGACACTCTGTGAAATCAAGGACATTATTTTCAAACAAATGATAGCCAGAGAATAAATATTACAATGCATTTATACACTAGTCCTGTAAAACCAGACTTTAAGTAAATAAAAGACAAGTGACAAATTGTTTCATTCACAGCTGGATAGCTTACTTACTGATTGCAATTCCCAGTGATTTGCCAGAAAACTTCAAATTCTGTGATTCACAGACCAAAAATATGATTCAAATTCAGGGATGGGCTGGGGAAATCAGTGACAGTTTCAAAGCTGTTTTACACAGTTAACAGAAAATAAATATTTTAATGTATTTCAATCAAATGCACACTAGTCTTGTAATGTAGACTTTTAAAATGACCAAGCATGTGAGAGTAAGTTGCTCTCATCCACAGCCAATCTTCCCTTATTTAGTGATTGCAATCCTCAACGACTTGCAAGACCAAAATATGAGGCAAAGTTAGGGACATTCTGAGAAGTAATGGACAGTTTCAGCTTTGTTTCACACAAGCAATTGCTAAAGAACAAGTATTCATGAATATTTCAATACATTTTATACAAATGCACACTAGTCCTGAAACTCCTGACTTTAAACTAAGCAAATAGTAGATGGTAAGTTTCCCTGAAAATGGATGGTGCTGGGGCACTGGGCCCATACCCAACCATTGCTAGTGCTGGGAGCCAAGGGGACTACACCACAATGAGTAGAAGGGTTGCAATGGTGGCACTAAAGCTCAGGGCAAGGGCCAGGGTGGAGCCACCATGAGTACAGATCTTGGTGGTAGTAGCAAATCTTCAGACAAGAGCTTTGAAGGCTAAAGTGGGGAAGGGTTCCATGTGAACAGCAGTTGAACATGGGTCAGTTGGTCCTGAGAGATAGGTGAGCACCGTTCTGAAGGGATGGGTGACCGGGTGATCGAAAGGGAGTCAGGTTCAGATCCCTGAATCTGGAATGGCGGAGATTGATGCCTCAAGGGTGTTGAGTGTGGTGATGCAAATGATCCCAGAGATACCAGCGGGAGACCCTGGGAAAGTTCTCTTTTCTTTGTGAAGGGCAGGGCACCCTGGAATAGGTTTTCCCTGAGAGAGGGGCTCACTCCCGGGAAAGCATCATAGTTCTGGCGGCGTCAGGTGAGCTCTCGCTGCCCCTTGAAAATTCAGGGGAGAAGGTGCAAGTCTTGCACCGGGCTGTACCTATATTAGCAGCAGCCCTCCAAGGTGAACAGCATCTGGAATGTTAGAACAATGTAGGTAAGGGAAGCTGGCAAGCCAGATCTGTAACTTCGGGATAAGGATTGGCTCTAAGGGCTGGGTCAGGTGGGCTCAGGTGTGAAACGGGGCTGGATGTGCAGTGCGGCTGGAAGAGGTTTCACAACCTTGCAGTGCCCTTCCTCCTGGGGGAGGCCGAGGGGGACAGCAGGGGTGGCTCTGGATGTGAGCCAGCCCTTCCTGTTGATTGCCTCAGCAGTGGCAGGCACTGGTCCCGACCAGCATCCCACATCATTTGGGAGCTAGCAGCTGACTTAGAACTGGTGCAGACCAGGGGAATCTGACTGTTAAATTAAAACAAAGCATTGCGAAGGCTGAAGATGGGTATTGGCACAATGTGATTTCTGCCCAGTGCTCTGAATGTCAAAGTGAAAAAATTCAATGAACCACAGGTAAATGGCAAGAGTAACTATGACTCTCTTAAGGTAGTCAAATGCCTCATCATCTAATTAGTGATGTGCATTAATGGATGAATGAGATTCCTACTGTCCCTACTTACTATCTAGCAAAACCACAGCCAAGGGAATGGGCTTGTCAGAATCAGCGCGGAAAGAAGACCCTGTTGAGCTTTACTGTAGTCTGGCACTGTGAAGAGATCTGAGAGGTGTATAATAAGTGGGAGGCCTTGGCCTGCTGGTAAAATACCACAACTCTTATCATTTTTTCACTTCAGTGATTTACCAGAAAACCACTTATTTTATAAGGGACATACCAAAAACATGAGGCAAAGTCAGGGATAGTCTTAGCTTTGTTTCATTCACAAACAGTAGCAACAAAGTACTTCCTACAAATGAACAGACGTACTTTAACCAAAAAAGCATCATGTTTCTTTCAGTTACAGCCAGCCTGCAGCCCACCTTAGTGAATGGCTTCAGCCTTCAATACTACATTTGGTTGTCTACCAGGATAAAAATAATAAATACTTACCTCATTTGCAAATAACATGTTTCTGTCATCCACAGCCAGCCCATAACTGCTCTCCTTATTTAGTGTCTGCCCTTCTCAATACTGTATCTGATTGCCTGGCATGATAAAAAATATACTTACCTCAGGTTTCTGAAATTAATTGTTGTTATCCTTTCAAGACAGTGGTCTTCATGGTCCATAACTTTCTAGTGTATTATTTAGCATTTATAGACATTCTGCTTATTGCCTTCTCAATTAATAATGGAAAAGCAACAAACAGAAAGTTGTGGTAGTTATACCATACTGTAGTCAGGGGGATAGTTATGAAGGTATGCCAAGTTATAGCTGTAGGCTCTCAACCTCTCAGAGCAAGAAATCTGGACTAAGCTAAAAATAATGGGGAGACAGAGGCTCCAAAATAGGGACAAAGTATAAATATTGCTCCTCTAAACTTAGATAGTTGCTAGAATAACAGGTTTTGCATTATTATGTATTTTCTGAAATTCAAATGTACATCATTATTTAGTAACATCAATCCTCAGTGATTTGCTAGAATACCATAAATTGTATGAGGAGCAGGCCGACAATATGTGGAAATCTGGACAGTTGAGAGGTATGGACAGATATGGAAATAAGCAAAAGTCATTGCCAGACATCAGTATATATGCACCCCCACAAGGTTCATCCAGTTTGTTAGGACTAACAGGTGTTTATAGGGTAAAGAAGTCATACCTGCTGCCAACATTAGGAGACACCTCAGACAACAGCACTGACAAAGTCCTACCCTAGTACACTTGAAGGGATCCGCATGTGTAGACATAGAAATGCCATACCCACCATTGTGGGCCACCATATAGATTACATAGGCCACACCCTCATTGTAAGTAGTGACAGACATGTACAAAGACAGATTGTCCTTATATCATGGACTGTCTTTGTCGCCAGTATACTCCATGTGCAATATATATATATATATATATATATATATATATATATATATATATATATGTATATAGGTGTGTGTGTGCGTGTGTGTGTGTGTGTGTATGCGTGCGTGCGTGTGTGTGTGTGTGTGTGTGTGTGTGTGTGTGTGTGTGTGTGTGTGTGTGTATGTATGTGTATGTATGTGTGTATATATATATATATATATATATATATATATATATATATATATATATATATATATACACACACACACATACAAGCACACATATTAATTCTGCAAGCCTTGTATAATTCAAATTCCAGTTTTAGGATGCATATCCATAGGAAGACACATTTGCAAGCATTGTGAAAATCCTAAGAGCTGCTTATGCATCCAGAAAGTGTTACTATGTCTTCTAATAATTCTGTCCAGAAAGCCAATGTAGCTTCCCAAGTCTGTGATTCAGCATATAAAACTGCTGCATGCCTGTATAACAATGCACATTTATACCTGCTTGTGAGATATGTGTTCACCAGGGTGCATGAACATCTATGAAGCAATTTATTTTGTTGCTATGTATATTTGACTTGAAGCTTAGTGTGTTGCTTATGTTCACCACTGACAGATCATGGCCACGAGCTCATGCTGGGGTCTTGTGTAAGTATACACATCATGCTGCAGATCATGGCCATGAGCTCATGCTGGAGACCTGTGCAAGTATACACATCATGCTGCAGACCATGGCCATGAGCTCATGCTGGAGCCCTGTGTAAGTATACACATCATGCTGCAGATCATGGCCATGAGCTCATGCTGGAGACCTGTGTGAGTATACACAACATGCTGCAGATCATGGCCATGAGCTCATGCTGGAGCACTGTGTAAGTATACACATCATGCTGCAGATCATGGTCATGAGCTCATGCTGGGGCCCTGTGTAAGTATACACATCATGCTGCAGATCATGGCCATGAGCTCATGCTGGAGCCCTGTGTAAGTATACACATCATGCTGCAGATCATGGCCATGAGCTCATGCTGGAGCACTGTGTAAGTATACACATCATGCTGCAGATCATGGCCATGAGCTCATGCTGGAGCCCTGTGTAAGTATGTACATAATGCTGCAGATCATGGCCATGAGCTCATGTTGGAGCCCTGTGTAAGTATACAAATCATGCTGCAGATCATGGCCATGAGCTCATGCTGGAGCCCTGTGTAAGTATACACATCATGCTGCAGATCATGGCCATGAGCTCATGCCGGGGCCCTGTGTAAGTATACACATCATGCTGCAGATCATGGCCATGAGCTCATGCTGGAGCCCTGTGTAAGTATACACATCATGCTGCAGATCATGGCCATGAGCTCATGCTGGAGACCTGTGTAAGTATACACAACATGCTGCAGATCATGGCCATGAGCTCATGCTGGAGCACTGTGTAAGTATACACATCATGCTGCAGATCATGGCCATGAGCTCATGCTGGAGCCCTGTGTAAGTATGTACATAATGCTGCAGATCATGGCCATGAGCTCATGTTGGAGTCCTGTGTAAGTATACAAATCATGCTGCAGATCATGGCCATGAGCTCATGCTGGAGCCCTGTGTAAGTATACACATCATGCTGCAGATCATGGCCATGAGCGCATGCTGGGGCCCTGTGTAAGTATACACATCATGCTGCAGATCATGGCCATGAGCTCATGCTGGAGCCCTCTGTAAGTATACACATCATGCTGCAGATCATGGCCATGAGCTCATGCTGGAGCATTGTGTAAGTATACACATCATGCTGCAAATCATGGCCATGAGCTCATGCTGGAGCCCTGTGTAAGTATGTACATAATGCTGCAGATCATGGCCATGAGCTCATGTTGGAGCCCTGTGTAAGTATACAAATCATGCTGCAGATCATGGCCATGAGCTCATGTTGGAGCCCTGTGTAAGTATACACATCATGCTGCAGATCATGGCCATGAGCTCATGCTGGAGCCCTGTGTAAGTATACACATCATGCTGCAGATCATGGCCATGAGCTCATGCTGGAGCCCTGTGTAAGTATACATGTCATGCTGCAGATCATGGCCATGAGCTCATGCTGGAGCCTTGTGTAAGTATACACATCATGCTGCAGATCATGGCCATGAGCTCATGCTGGAGCCCTGTGTAAGTATACACATCATGCTGCAGATCATGGCCATGAGCTCATGCTGGAGCCCTGTGTAAGTATACACATCATGCTGCAGATCATGGCCATGAGCTCATGCTGGAGCCCTGTGTAAGTATACACATCATGCTGCTTCACAGCTACATATTGAATGACCTGCAATTCAGAAATCATGTTATGAGCATGATACATAGGATACTATTTCAATCCTTGTGACAGTGACACTATTTTCAAAGGAGATTCATGAGAGTATTGCAACTTCTGCTCATCCCTACTAGATATGGCCTGGATAGTACATGAAGATGAGAAGGATTATGCTCTATCTTTTTCATGTCCAGTAAACAAAGCACCTGCTGTTCCCCTATGATGGTGCATTAAGAAAGGCACGTGTCTTGTATGACTTGGCTGAGGATTTGATCTCAGCCATGAGCATTACCTGGACAGAGGAACAGGGGAAGAGTGCAGATAATGATATGATGATCTGTAGTGCCAGAACCCTGATAACCTCCAGTCATGTAAAGGAAAGATAAGGAAGCATGGAGCTGTTTTCCATCCTTGTAGGCAATTTAAAGTCAGCTTAGAAAACAAGTGTAGGTTACTTTGTGAAGCTTCAATATCAGATGTAGGTGGTGGTGATACTTAATGTAGTATGCTAGCTGCATTTATTGTGGATTTCTAAGGGAACCAGTTAATGGGAGTTTTTATGTTGTACCTTGTGAGGGTATCTGCATACTTCCTGGTGTATCCCCATGTAAACCTAGGCCAATTTCTCTGTGTGTATGTTAACATATGCACAAGAGGCATATACCTGCCTGTTGTTTGCCATGCAGTTAATGAGACAGATGTATATAATTTGACTGGTTTCTGTTGTTCTTGTAAGCTACCTTACATCTGTTGCTGTCCCCTAATATGACCTTTCCTTTTTAGCATGTGCACAGCAAAATAGTACTTCTATCACCTATCTCAGGTGGCAGAAGAGTCCAGCAACATGGTTTAGTATATTCACATATACTGACCCTGTGCCTTGCATATATTCAATCATTGTCAGAATCAATTAACTTATGGCAAACCTCCTACTGTGTCTCCTTACTATAGGCCCAGAAAATAGATTTTGTCATCAGGTACACTAACCATGGTCTGCTTCTGCTGAGGCTGCTGTTCAGGAGTGTGAATTTGGTGAGGCTAGAAAAACTTCAAAGGAGGGTGTCCTGGAAGGTAGCTTGGCTCTATTGCCTGTAGTGTCCTAGACACAGCTGGAGAAAGTGGTAGAGTCTACAGTAGAAAGAGAAATGTGCTCTTGTATGGACTGGTTGCCAAACCTTCAGCACTGGATAGCAGAATCTCTTTCCTCTGGCTGGCCAGACCATTAGACCACCAGGGAATGTGTGGCCTATACCACTGGCTAGCCTGACCCATCATCTGGTGATATCCACAGTAATGTCCTTCTGGGCTGGGAAGACAGATGGAATGCTGCTGTACTCCACCTTGTTCCCCAGCCAAATGTGTCCCATTTCTCTTGGGTTATGCCGCCATAACCTCAGCTTTGTTTAACTCTTCTAGTAGTATTTGTTTGCCACCTGTTTGTCAACATCCATCCCATATATGTCCATCATACCTCTCAACCTCTTAGAACAAGATATCTGGGCAAAGCCAAAAATAAGGGGGGACCAAAGGCCCCAAAATAGGGACAATTTTTAAATATTGCTTTTACAAACAGAAAGTTGCACACTTCCAGACAACAATCAGCCACCAAACTAAAAGCAAAAAGTTTATTCCAAGGATTATACAGTAAACATTAAGCGCATTCATCCTGTTACAAATGCCACTCAAAGGTAAAAAGAAAAACAAAGACATAAACATTATTTTAGAAAAAGATGGTGTAACTAATACTTTTATAGGCTTTCACATTTTCAGTCTTAGCAAAACTGATGTTAAGACGGAACACTTTTCCATATTTGAGAAAGGTTTTAAATTTGTGCCTGCAAGTGGTTTTAACATTAGTGACACCTTGATTGAGTTGAAGCTCTTTATTAGGAAATTGAATTTGGCATTGTTATTAGACCAACCAAACAGTTTTAAGGACTGTAATTATAACCTGGTTTGTAAAAGGAGTGTACATAACCCTCCTCTGCACCCAGCCTTACAAGTGTTTGAAGTAGCATGTATGTCAGACTTATATGAATTTTTTCAGAGTTCCAAGAAATGCAACAGAAAACATAATCTTACTCAAAATAAACATAAGATTTTGGATGAGTTGGTCCACAACACAGAGTTACGTATAATGAAGCCAGATAAAGGTGGGGGGTATGGTATTGGTGGATATGTTTGATTATTCTTCGCAAATGTTGGGGATGTTACCAGATATACAAACTTATCTCCCTGTTTCAAGGAATGAGAGTAACATTGCATATTGAAGGATAGATTTTTTTATTGGAGGAGCTTTTATTGGAAAATAGGATTACACCTATAACCTATGACTTCTTAAAAGTTACAAAACCTAGAATACCATCATTTTTTTGAATCCCCAAGATTCATAAACGTACTACCAATCCCCCATATAGGCCAATTGTATCCAGTAAGGGTTCAAAAATGCATTCAATTGGAATTTTTTTGGACCAGTCCTTAAAATTTGAGACTAACAAATATTCACATTTGATTAAAGACTCATGGGACTTTTTAGGTGGTTTAACCCAAGATTTAATTACAGACAATATGGTTTCTAACAATAGATGTTATGGAATTGTTCTCATCCATCCCTACAGAGGAAGGTTTACATTTCTTTCTCGAAAGTTTAAATATGGTTGAGTCCGTTCAAGGAAAGGACTTAAATCTATTTAGGAAACTTATGGGAATTGTGTTAGAGCATGATTTCATTTATTTTGAGGGGGAAACCTTTAAGCAAATTAAGGGGGTTGCAATAGGCTCAGCTTGTGCCCCCTTATATGCAAATTTAGTCCTATTGAGTTGGGAAGTGAAATATGCTTTTGGTTCTACCTTTTGGAAATATGTTAAGCTATATAAGAGACTTTTGGATGATGTTTTTGTAATTTGGGAAGGACCTGAGAGCTCTGTTGAGACTTTTATTGAATATCTGAATAAAACTACTGAGTTTTTGAAATTTAGTTATACCTACAATAAGAACGGGATTGAATAATTGGATGTTAGAATAGATATTTTTGAAGGGAACTTTAGGTCCAAGATTTACAGAAAACCAACTTTTAGTAATTCCTATCTACCATTTTCCAGTTGCCATCCTTTTAAGCATAATAAATGTGTGGTTAAAGACCAAATGGTTAGAGCAGCAAGGATGACCTCCAGTTTTGAGGACTTCTTAGATGAAATAACATTTATATCCAGGTTATTTATAGAAAGGGAGTACCCAGAAACTCTGATTATGGAGGTGTCACAAGAAATTATATTAGAATGGGGATTAAAATATATACTATGATTGGGTACTAAATGAATGGAGAACTTTAACACAGAGATAGAGTCAGTAGATAATGTTAATAGAGCTATGGTTGTAGAATACAACCATGCTGCTACTTCTGTGAAGAACATGGTTTTAAGCAACTGAAAGATGTTGAGGTTCAACCTAGAGTTGGTTGGGAAATTGGGTATGAATCCTAAATTTGTGTTTGAAACAGGGAAAATGTAAGCATATTTTTGAAAGGGGGTACATGGTAAAAAGAGTTGAACACTCCGGTGGTACTAGGAGATGCGGTAGGTGTTCCTATTGTAGGTACATTTGTGAGGAAGAATGCATTTCCCTAGGAAACAACCTTCAAAGTAAGGTTTATTTTAAAAGAGGTAACTGTTTTAGGAAAGGGATTATCTATCTAGCTATGTGTAGGGGATGTACTTGTTTTTTATATAGGAAAGACTGAAAGACCACTGAGTAAACAGATTTATGAACATTTATATTGTATTAGGGCAAAGAACCTTAGCAATGCATTATACAAACACACCTTAGTACACCCAACTCACACTGAGTTTTCTTTTGCTATTTTAGAGAAAGTGAATATAGAACCCAGAGGGGGAGATTGGGAAAATTGGTTATGTTACAGGGAGGCATATTGGCAGTTTAAACTGAACACCTTTACTGTACCAGGGCTGAATGACTATGTCTCAATTAAACCTGTTTTAAAGTTTAGGGCTTCAAAACTGTGATAGTAATTTTCTATTTTACATGTAGTTTTACAGCTTTATTTTACTGTGGACTTTACTGTATAGTTTGCACTGTGTTTTAGGACTTTTTAGAGTGATTCTGTCTGTGATGTTATATTGTTATTTATATTTTTATTTCTGCCTTGTATAACTATTAATATATGCCTAGGTCTGTTTTCTTTCATATAATATATATTTTGTATGGTTTATTAGCATGCCTTATGATAGTTAAACATAGGTTTGGTGAATAAAGGGCATACATTTGCACCTAATCACTTAATTAAATATTTATTTATTCACTTGGCTGTAAAGCTGTTAGGAGAATAATGTATAGTTTTGAAAAGAAGGAGTATACTTCTTCAAATGTCAAATGGTTAAGCTTTTTTGGCGCTATTTGGGGTATTTAAAATGTTGCGTTTGTTCTTTAATTTATTCTGATGAAGTCCTGATTGTAACAGGATGAAAGCACTTAATGTTGACTGTATAGTCCTTGGAATAAACTTTTTGCTTTTTACTTTGGTGGCTGATTGTCGCCGGGGAGCATGCACCTTTATTATTATTGTTTTTCTGTTTACAAGTAGTTCGGTAGTTCTCTTCTTCAAACATATAAAATTCATAGAATAACAGGTTTTGCATTAACATGCATTTTCTGAAGGGAATGAAGTCTGAAATTCAAATGCCTGTCATTATTTTTTTACTTCAATTCTCAATGCTTTGCCAGCAATTTATCAGAAAACCAAAATTTTATAAGGACCATACCAACATATGAGGCAAAATCTGGACATTCTGCAAAAATCTGTCCAGTTGAGAGGTATGAAGTTCATCCTAGTCTCTACAATTGTATGCCTGTTTTTCTCTGCTTTCCTATGTGCATTTCTGTTCCTGCACATTATCCTGTCTCCTATTTCCTACCCTGATATTCCTTTCACATATCTTCTTCCTTACCTCTCTCTGCATAAAGCAAAAAATGTGGCACCCGTCCCTACCAAGAAGTATTGCTTTGCCTTTATCACCTACTGCACAGTCCTATATGCTGTCTTTCTGTGTTTCCCTCTGCTTACTGTCTTTCCATTTTTTTTCTGTTTTCTTATAACCCCTTCCTCCCCTTGTACTGCATTTCACAGGTGTCCACGTATGTAGACATTAGAGCCCTATAGCTGCCCATGCTGTATGGCTGTATTTGTTTATGTGTCACATTGTACCATGATGCTGGGATATGCTAGCACATGCAGCCTAGGTACTTCATGTACAGTACCTCTCAACTGTACAGATTTTCAAAGAATGCCTAGATTTTTGCCTCATATTTTTGGTGTGTTCCTCCTAAAATATATACCTTTCTGGCAAATAGCTGATGATTGAAGTTATTAAATAATGACAAACCTTTGAGTTTAAGACTCCACATCCTTCAGAAAATTCATGCTAATGCAAAACCTATTATTCTATCAACCTTCTAAGTTTGTAAGAGCAATACTTAAGATCTGTCCCTATTTGTCCCCCCATCATTTTAGGCTTTGTCCAGGTTTTTTGCTCTAAGAGGTTGAGAAGTATTTTTGCATGACTCAATCTGTGACTACATATTTTTCATTCTCACAACATGCATACAATGTTGCATGTGGCAAGTCTGTGAATGTGTACCAATTACATTTGTGTATCTGTGTTCACTTGCCAAGTTGCTGTGCTGTTATCTTATGCACCCTGCAGACAACTAGCTGAATAGAAGCACTGCCTGTCTCACTTTGGATATGTAAAGACTGTATAACCTCACAGTGCCTCCCCAGTGTGCAAGTCTTGAACAGAAGTGCAGCACCTCCCTGTGACTCCTGCCTATATGTCAGAAACCTCAGTATAACATAACTGCATTTAGCAAGAGACAAGCAGAACATTAATCTAGCTTGACAGCAAACTATATTTGCCTGAAGAAAATGGACTAACATTCTACAGAGAAAAAAAATAAATGTAATCAGTGCAGACAGCAATGTTATTATTTATATTTCACACAATGGTCAAACTCTTCTAATTAAAAAAGAGGCAGAACAATCAAAAATTCACAATCACCCAAGAACCCAGTGGCATAGGAAGACATATAAACATGACAGACTGCTAAAATGAATGAAGGATTCTTCCACTATCAGTTATCTTACCAGAAAACTGACAATTGCAACATAACATTTGTAAGGACAGAAACACATAAAGCCATTTAAAAAATCAAAAAGCTGTTTGAAATAACAGCAAGTTATGTCTTGCTTTGATTTAAGCAAAGAAACTCATCTTGTAGTGAATGGTAGCCCAGCTGGATTAGATACTGTACTGCTGCAGAAACTTCATAGCACAAGTAGCAGGCAGGACCTTGACAGATAATAGAGACATGCTGGAAGGATAGGCTCCTGACCTACAGACTCCCCAGACTCTGGTATAGACTGCCTATACATGTCAAGCAGAGTGCCTCTTTGGCCGCCTTCAAAAGGAACCTTGACGATTGGATAGGAGATAGGAAATTCACCTCGGGGATCATGTCAGTCGCCCTGTTAGACAGGGGACCAGGGAAGTAAATACTGTGTGAAGAAATAGCTAGGGAATTGTTATGGCTAGGCATGTATAGGCCCTAGGGCCAATAGCTTACTACCAACCTATGAACCTATGAACCTATGTATCTCATAGACTGAAAGTGAGGGACTGGTATGCAGATCTCAACATTTCCATCTGTAGTTGTATGGGCACAGGTTCTGCCTCTTAATTGATGACAAAGTACTGGAAATCATTTACTATAATCCAAACTCAAAACTGCATTTAAGGCTACGGAGATAGTATCTAAGGTTCCCACCCTATAAGTTTGCTGTTCATTTTAACAAGGGGAATGAATATCCAGCTGATGTTGTCACCAGACATTGTGTCGACTGAATAAGCAATGAGTAGAAAAGCAAAGACTGCAGAAGAGCTAAGAAATGCCCAGTTCTCTGCACTGGGGGATATGTTAATGGACCTACTCTTCCTATGTACACAGCATGTGATTTCACGAGCCATTAAGTACAGGGGAGATTAAAAAATGTACAAACTGTGAACATGCCCTTACTCTACCTCCTGAAGGTAAATGCCTTTTCAATGTAAGAAAACTGGACATACCCAAATCACTACAAACTAGAGATATTCAAAATGCTTATGAAATACATCACAAAAAAGTAAAGACAAAGGTTTTATTGAGATAAAGAGCATGGTTTACAGATTTGATAAGTGCATAGAGGTTTATCGTTCTCTAATATCACAAGTTTATGTACAATGCAAACCCTAAGCCCATCTAAAAATGTCAGCACTATCAGTATTGTGATAGACAAAAATTCAGGGCAGATTTTTATGGTCCTTTGCAAGAGGAAATGGTACTAATCATTTCTAAGTATATATCTTGTTGATGAGTCACTTACATACAGTTATGCTAACACAGGCCTTCCTATCATTTACAAAACTTCTTTATTGTCTCAGATACCTAAAGTTTTCAGGACTGATATCGGACTTCCTTCCAGTGGACAGCAATTCACAGGCTTCATTGATTATTTGGATTTAAACATAGAAAATGTGATTTTTTTTTTGCAGTGTTAGACCGTGGACTTGCTGAAAAATTAATTTACTCTTTAAGTAAAGCTTTTATTAAACATATTTATTAAATCAACACATTTTAACTTACAACATGAGTTCACATATGTTAATAGAAAAGAAAACAAACCTCAGTAGCAGTTCCCATTATTATCTTCATGTGGTATACATACGCTTTCTTTTTAACAATTTTCATTTAGTCCAACACTACTTCAATTGCTCAATTCCTGCATTCCCTTTACCTGAGCATTATTCTGCATGTGCTGTTCTCATACATTTCATGTATTGTATGAAATCTGCCCCTTCCAATTTCTAAACATTCCACCTCCACTTTTTTATCACCTTTTCACCTTTTGCAATATTTACCACTTTCATTACAGCTAGTTTAGATTTAGATTTTCTAGTAATTACCTTTTCAGCAGCTGCCAATAGCATTAAACATAGTAAGGTCTTTCTATGCCTAGACAATTCAGATGCTCTAACAGCTCAGAATAATTATTTTCTTAGTACCATTTGTCCCCCAACATTTCTGTTAAAGTACACTTCTGGGGAATTTATAAAATGCACCAGTTTGTTACATACTAAAAACAATGTTATTAATTTCCTCTGTCTTCTCCATCACATCTCACTCACTCACACCTATGCAAAAGTTCCATGCAAAAATCCTAAACCTTCTGGGCTTTGTTGCATACTTGAGAGTTCTACAAATTTCATCATATTGTTCCTTTAATTTGTATTTCTATTCTTATTTTGGTCTTTTATTCCCATAGTTATCATGCAATATTTTATATATGTTATGAATTATTTGTTTTTAATAGCTTCTTCTGTTATGCACTACACTAAAAGCTTTACTGTAGTTGGTCTTTCACTTAGCACTCCTTTAGCCCTTTCTGTTTGCCTACACACTATCAGTCCCTGATAGGGAAGGCAATCTCTAACCTGCAGCCCAAACTCCTGTTTAATCTCATTCCACCCTGTTACCTTTTCCTCCAAAGTTATTTACTTCTAGCACTTTGGTTTCTTTGCTAATTTCCTTCAACAAAATCCAGCACCCCTGTTGCCTATTTTCTATACTCCTATTACAGATAGTTATATTGGTAAAATGTCCTTTATCCATTCCTTTAAATAAAGATTTGAGAATACAATAATTTTTGGAAAATGGTACATTAGAACTGTATGAAGAAGTCGGGAGTGTCAGAGAAGTATGTAAGAGTGGTACAGGATAAGTACGAGGGTAGTGTGACAGCGGTGAGGTCTGTGGTGGGAGTGACAGATGCGTTTAAGGTGGAGGTGGGATTACATCAAGGATCAGCTCTGAGCCCTTTCTTATTTGCAATGGTGATGGACAGGTTGACAGACAAGATCAGACAGGAGTCCCCATGGACTATGATGTTTGCAGATGACATTGTGATCTGTAGTGAGAGTAGGGAACAGGTGGAGGAGACCCTGGGGAGATGGAGATATGCTCTAGAGAGAAGAGGAATGAAGGTCAGCAGGACTAAGACAGAATATATGTGTGTGAATAAGAGGGAGGGTAGAAGAATGGTGAGGATGCAAGGAGTAGAGGTGGCGAAGGTGGATGAGTTTAAATACCTGGGATCAATAGTTCAGAGTAATGTTGAGTGTGGAAGAGAGGTGAAGAAGAGAGTACAGGCAGGATGGTGTGGATGAAGAAGAGTGTCAGGAGTGATTTGTGACAGATGAGTACCAGTAAGAGTGAAAGGAAAGGTCTACAAGAGGGTAGAGAGACCTGCTATGTTATATGGTTTGGAGACAGTGACATTGGCAAAAAGGCAGGAGTTAGAGCTGGATGTGGCAGAGTTAAAGATGTTAAGATTTGCACTAGGTGTGACGAGGGTGGACAGGATCAGGAATAAGCATATTAGAGGGTCAGCCCAGGTTGGAAGGTTTGGAGATAAAACCAGAGAGGCAAGATTACGTTGGTTTGGACATGTGCTGAGGAGGGATGCTGAGTATATTGGGAAAAAGATGCTAAGGATGAAGCTACCAGGTAACAGGAAAAGAAGAAGGCCTAGGATAAGGTTTATGGATGTGGTGAGAGAGGATATGCAGGTGGTTGGTGTGACAGAGCAAGATGCAGAGGACAGGAAGAAATGGAAACAGATGATCCGCTGTGGCGACCCCTAACGGGAACAGCCGAAAGAAGATGATAATGGTACATTAGAACCATCTATGGATCCATTTTCCTATAACCCACTTTATTCTTTTCAAGGTTGTGTGGGCACTTGAGCCTGCCAGGGGCAGACATCAGGGACAAGTACTTAAAACTCACTCTGGGTAGGGTGCTGGTCACAGAACAAACATGCAATCAACATTGCATATACACCTATGAGTACTTTAGAAGGCAAATAAATAACCTACTGCATGTCTTTGGGAGGCTGGAGGAAATTAGATCACCTAAAAAAAATCTCCACAGACTTGTGGAGGACATACATTTTCTGTACATTAGGCACTCCAGCTAAGAATCAAACTGGAGGGCATCCTGTTATGAAGCAGCAATGCAGACATTACCTTAGAAACTATACACAAAGATATTTTAAGATAGTATAGAACAAAACCACACTCTACAACAGGGCATTCCCTTGCAAAAAAAATTGTTGAGAATTACATTTCAGGTGCAAATTCCACGTTAAACAGACCAAAATCTGTAATGATCGAGCATTACGATGTCATGAGACAATGAAAATTTAAGCTACAAGACTACTGTGCTGATAGAAAAACACATTGTGCTCTGACTGTTTTAAAGACTATGCACTCTTGAAGTGGTTATGATCTGCAAAAAACATTCCTTATTTTTCTATTGAGACATGCTACATAGTTAATGCAAAAGGTACTATGGTTACAACTCAGCTGCTTATCATTGTAGGTTTACTATGGATAGTAATGAACTAAAAGGATGACTTTTTCTTATAGAATTCTGAAATGCAAACTGAATGTAACAGTGTTTAGACGCATTCAATGGAGTTGAGAAGGAAATGACACATTTAAGAAAGTTGCATTTTCTATTGAAGAACATACTTTGAAATATTAAGCTTTTATAGGGTGTCCTGATTTTTCATTAAAAATGAATCAATAATGTACATAGCACATATACAACAATTCTGGTGTGCGGTGTTTATGTTGTTTTAATATGATTTTATAAAATGCAAATATGTTTTTGTGGTGGCAAGAGTCCACATCAAACACATAATGAAAAGCAATTGATAAAAAGTGCGTGAAAGCTACTTTTCAAATTATTTAACAGGAAAAGAGTGGCATTTATAACATTTGCAGGTTATCAGTCAACTGCCAACCCTTTCTCAAAAACTAGCCTATAGCCAGAGTACTGTTGTTTGAGACCAGAACACAAGATTACTGACATTAGAACTATGTTCCTCTGGTTGTATATCCAATGGATGATGCAAGGTGCCTGGTTACAGGATTCACAGAGGACTTGCTATAGCTCAAGGGAAGATCATATTCTGGATTTCTATAAGATGAATGAAGAAACAAAACAAAACAAAAACAATGTGCTCTACAGCTGCTCTGTAACAGTGTGCAGGCTCTCATTCTATAGTTCCTGTTGTGTAATGCCCTTTTAAATCTGTTGCTGATTGATTGAATGCATACTGCTAATCCACTGGTAATAATTTAATGCTCTGATCTAGAATTCTGAGCCATTTTGAAACTGCAAAATAATCTTCCTACAGTTCATTATACTATGTGCAGCTGTGATTAAAATGGCAATTAATTTACAACAGCTTTTTTGTATTTATTTATTTGTTTTTTACATTACAAGATAGCAGCCATTGACGTAGGATATGTCTTAGTGTTATTTCAACTATCTTAACAAGCTGTATGTAGGCCTGGTTGTCACTGCGCCTTCATGAATTGTCATTCAGCAAATCAGGAATTGATGCACTTCTTGTGGTCGTATGTGGCAGCTACAATTATATGAAGCAAAGTTAATAACAAAATCACCAGCTGGAATGTATACGGTGATAAGTGGTGATACTAAGGGCTGATAACATGGAAAATGATACAGTCCACATAGGCTAAATGGAAAAACAAATGCTGGCACATTATAGTGATAAACAAACTATGTAGCACAGTGGTGCTGTCGTTAGCATTGTTGCTTCAGGTGGGTGCCTTTTCATGAAAGTCTCTTTGCCCTCTCTGTGTCCACATTGGTTTTTGACAAATGCTTCTGTTTCCTTCTACATCCTAAAGACATTGCACCCATCCTTCTGTCTTAGCCAGCAAGAACCCAAGCTGTTAATCAGTCTCAGTCTACCTGGGCTGGGATCAGGGCTTTAACCTTCTACTGCACTGATGCAGGCAAAGCAACCCAAATTTCAAAGTAATATTGGCCATAGGCACATTAGAAGTCCAGGTGGCATATCTATGCTCTCAGAGCATTCCCTGTGTATTGTTATACTCTGTTACAAATTAATATACCATTGAGATGCATGCTTATACTTTTAGCTTCACTTTGGCCAGAAGTCTTATCAAAGTCATAATTAAAATAGGCCTACTATATGAATCTTCATTATCATACCTTTATAGATGTAAGAAGATCAAGATTAGAAAAATGAGTGCAGAAGGCTTTGAAATCTCCTCTTTGGGTGGGGATGGAGTGGCACCATACATCAACTGAGTTGAAACTCTTAACCTTCATTTATCATTTTCTAACAGAATCAGGGAGGTTTGTTGTTGAGGTGTAAAGCTTTTAGAAATAATTTCCTCCTTCACTACATGGAGTTTTATCTTAACTTTGAAGTATTAAATGGTCATAGGATGTCCTGATTTCAAAATTATGTTTTTAATCCCTTACAATGCTGCTATCATAAACCAGCTATATTGAATGTCTGATAGTAGCAGCTAACTTGTTCATTGATAGGAGAGCTGGCCTAGGGATGTGACTGCCCACTGAAGTTGAATGGCTACAACGGACTTCTTAAGTTAAATTTGATACAGCCAATGATCTAAATAGATGTTATCTGGTCAAACTACATAGTCATGAATAATAGGAGGAGGTTACTAGGCTAATGACTCTGGGGCCCCTTAATAGTCTAGCCATGAGTTTATCCCCAAAAAGAAACCCCAGTCAACACCTGTTGTCCCTGTCAGTGAGGAACACAGGTGGAACTCCTGAGACAAATTTGCGGTTTCCCATCCACTCATCAAGGTTGTGCTTGAAGAAGGTCAGTGAGGTATTCTATTTGATGTGTATGGGAAGTCTATTTCCAGAGATGGGGCAGCCTCTGGGAAACCAATCTGTTACTTCAGCAGGTTTTGTTGATGTCGCATATTAGATTCAGGCCATTTGAGTAGGTAGTGTGCAAGGAGTTAGACTTATGGATATGGATCTCTTTAGTAGAGCAAGGTTCGAGACTGCCTTGTAGGTGAGACACAAATCACCTCTGAGCAATCTGTATGATACCAAGTAGAGTGATAGTGATCTGAGCCTGTACACATAGGACAAATGTTGGAGGCCATGGATTCTCTTTGAGAGGTATTTCTGTGGCCTTTTCAGTTAGTGCAGATGTTTGGAGAGGTACATACCAAATGGGGAGTAATACTCAATTATTAGTCTAATGAGAGAGGAGTATAGAGAGGTAATAGCCTCCTTTTTTCTGGATGCAATCCATTTACTTATGAGATGAACCAAGTAAAAGGCTTTTCTGACCACTGTTGCTACATGATAGTCAAATGTGAGGTTGCTATCAACATCAGTACCCAGGCTCTCATCACAGGTTGTGTGCTTATGGGTTTGCCATTGATGTAGTAAGCAGTAGGGGCTGTGTTTTTGCTGAATGGTATGATGATCCATTTTTTGCATTTAGCTTGAGGCCATAAGTTTGTCACCAGTCATTAGTTGCTGTGAGACCCTCTTTCAGTATGTTAAAATCATTTGGGGAGACAGCACCCAACTTACAGTTGTGCACAAACTTGGTCAGCCACAAGCCTTTTGTCTTTGCCTGGACCTCTGAGAAGTAGATGCCAAACAGTAGGGGTCCCAGGACAGATCCCTGGAGAACTCCACTAGTGACCGGTCTGCTATCGGAGGTGGAGGTGCCTATTTTGACCTTGATGGTCCCCAGTAGGCCTATTCTTGTTCCCTGCATAAATAGCTCAAGTAGGTGTGTGTGCACTACTGAATTTTAGCAAAGGTCAATATACAAATATTATTATTATATGACTCTCCCATTTTAGTGCTAAAGGATTGTAGTGCACTACATAGGAAGAAATAAATCTTTGCACATAGGGAGACTATAAAAGTTTCATATTCATTCACCATCCACTAGTAGGGAAAGTAGAGTCAAGGACCAGGTGGCTTGGAAAGCTATACCAGTATTGGTACTGGTACATTTAATGATTCTGATGGTGTCAAGTTTAAATGTAAGTGTGGGTATAGACATCATCATTTACATTTTACTAACACAACTTTCATGATTGCTGCCAAATACTCTTCCAAACTCCAAATTTTAGAAAAACATCATTTGGCACAAAAAAGCAACTTTATTAGAAAACAGGAACAATGTGTAAAAAGCAAAAATGAGCTAACAGAGTTAAACTGCCATATTAAAACAGAAGTAAATGGACAAAAAAGCAGTAAGCAAATATATAATTAAAAAGCAGGACAGCATAATGGTTGAAGAACACAATCTAACAATTGTGGCCCCAAAATAGTCTGGCACTACTACTCCTAAACAGGACATTATTTACTGAACAGAAGAAACAGTGGTGCTTTCATAGGTATCGCTGCCTCATAGCCTGGAATTCTCTAGTTTGGTTCAGTACTGGAGTGCCTTCATGTGCAGCCTGTAAACTTTCCTTTGTCTACATAGGTTTTTCTTGGGCACTCCTGTTTCCTCTCACATGCCAGTGGTATACAAATAGTTGAACTGCTGATCCTCCACTACCTGTAGATGTCTGTGCAGCTTAGTCTGGTAATAGACTGGCATCCCATGCAAGAATAGTTCTCTGTATTATACCAATTACTTCCTGGAATAATCTCCATTGCTCTTCTAATCCTGAATACAATTAATGAAGTACCAGAAAAGGAAAATAAAATAAAATAATATAAAATAGGTATGGTGAAAAGACTGAATACTGCTGTGAATGTGATGTGATCAAGCAAAATGTTTTTATATCTGCTTCATTCTAACTATACACACTGAATAAAAACTGAAGAGAAGGGCAACAAAAACAGAGTAACTGAAAACGTGCAGCCCTTCCTGCAAGAGATCATGTGATGCATTACTGAGTGCACTGAAAGCAATGTATGATCACAGTACATGCTACTAGACCCAAAATGCAGCAACAATCTAATGAGACTAAAGAAATGAATTCTCTTCTGCTTCAGATGCTGATAGGAGATACAACTGAATCCAGACATTTCTTTTTTCAGTCCTTGACAGTGGTAGCAAACAGGTAAAAAATCTACTAATTTACACATGGAACATGAATACAGTCCAAGCTCCATCCCAGTAAACAGCACAAATCATTTATGACTGCATTCTTATTAAGCAAAACTGCTTTATTTTTTTTTTCATCTGTTATCACAGTGCTGAAGATTCTCATCCATATAAAAAGTGACTTACCTTTTTCAAATGTCATGCAGAAAAGGAAGCTGCACAAAATAACAAGAGTAGGGTGGTGCTGTTCAAACTAGAACCTGTTTGCAAGAAACATTGCTGAAGGGAGGGAGAACTACATACTGCTTTTAAATGGGCGGGAATAACTGAAAAAGAGCAGATGACAGGAATCCATTCTGCTCAGTGAGCATGTTGCAAAACAACTGTACTTTTGGTAATGATATTTTAAAAGCTCTTTTTTTCAGTCCTTTGATAGTTTTCATTTACAACTTATTTCATGAATATCTGTCTGACTTTGTTAACTTTTGCCTGACGCAGATCACTGTTAAGATGATTGCACACATCCATGGCAATATGGTTTGGGCTTGACACACTTGAGGGTTTTTTCCATGTCAGAAGAATTTACATGACGGATAGCACTGTAAGTGATGAGAATGCAAATTACTGGCACAATTTTTTGCTAAAAGATCTTGCTGAAAGACATATTGCAGAAGAAGGAAATAATGCATTGTAATAGGTAATGTGACCCTGAAGTTTGTTATTTTGATAAGGTGATAAAGAGGGGACTGTAGACTAAAACCTGTTTTTCATTAGTTCTGGGAGCTTTGCTTCAGGTTCATACACCTGCCCCCACACATAACCCCACTCAACCTGTAGACACTGAAAACAGGAAGAAAGGCCCTTGAAAAACAACATCCAGCTAAAAATCTGGACATATAATGGACATAAAATTTGAATACCAAATAGAACATAACTCTTCCTGCTTCTGGTAGGAATATGAGATACTAATCAAAAACATGTTTGAAAAACAGATTGACAAAAATGATGGGGAAAAAAAAACAACTCATCAACAAAAAGACAGTGTAAAATCTATAGACTTTAATGACCTCTGTTGCAAAATTCTACCACACAGGTTATTTATTTTTGCCTCAGAAAAAAGACAATTAAGATGTGAGTACTCTCTCCTTAAATTATTTTTTTGCCAGTAGTATGTAGTGTGGTTTTTCTGTGTACAAGACAGTTATAAATATCACATGCGATGAGGGGGCATTCAGAAACTTGTGTGAAAGGGTAAATCAAGCCTGAAAATAGGAACATATCTCCAAAAATATGAACATCCTGTGCAAGGGTAAATGAGGCCTGAAAATAGAAAAATTCCTCCAAAAAATGTACAGCTGAGAGGTATGCCTTTAGTTCGGTAATTCACAGCAGATCACATGACTAAACATTAGTTCTGAGTGTCATACTAACACAAAATGACATTACTTTAAATTTTTAAATTCTACATACTGGTTTCTGAAATTAGTTTAGAATTTGAAATTGTCTCTAGTTTACTGGTTTCAGTTTGATGCACACATATATTTACAGAAATATGTACTTTGATAAGGAAGACTGTTGCAACATTATACTCTTATCTGATTATTGCATGGTAGGAAACACAACATGTTTTATATGCAGCATGCTGTGTTTTTGGCTCATACCTTTTTCCATGGACATGACACTGGAACCTGGTCATTATCTGAAACCATGAAAAACAGGTAGCCAATGATCATTTACCGAGTATTATTAATAATAATAGCACTATAATTTTTGCAATATATTACAACTGATGGCGATGTTGTGACTTGCACTCTGAATGTGTGATCTTGTTACAGAGTAAGTTGTAAGTAATTTAAGAAAAAAATATCAAGGTCTTTTGTAGTGTAGCCAGAACTAATGGCAGTTAATATATCCAGATACATAAGACAGTGAAACAGTAGGACTACAGCCAATTTTGTTGAACAACCTGAACATACAAAAAATAAATTTCTGATGGAGGTTAAAGGAAAGAATTAGAGTATACAGAGGCAACATTAAAAAAGAAAAGTGACAGCAGATTTCAACGTGTGCAAATGCAACTTGAGTGTGTGTGTGTGTATGGTATATATATATATATATATATATATATATATATATATATATATATATATATAGATATAGATATATATGGGTCTATGTCAGATGATCGACTTTTCAGAAACTCGAAAAAATATCAAAAAGACCATATGATCAAGTTTCTGCAAACTTGAACATAAACCCCCCCATTAAATCTACCCTTTTTAAGGTTTTGCAGGGGGCAAGCCCCCCTCTGCACTCCCAGACCCTCCTGCAAATTATGTATACCAACTCCGAGATCACACTTCAGTGAGGAAAAGGGTACATTTCCTGATCCTCCCTGTACCATGATCTCCATTCAAAAGCTTTGCGTTTTCAAAAACTTGATCATATCGTCTCAACCATATGGAGTTCAAGTTTCTGAAAACTCAATCAACTGAGAGGGACCCATATATATATATATATATATATATATATATATATATATATATATATATATAGAGAGAGAGAGAGAGATAGTTATATATGTTTATATATATTGTGACGATGGGAGGTAGTGCCAGAGGGAGTAGGGCAGTGCATGTGTAACATATGCCAGCATAGCTAACTGGAGTTTTGTATAGACTTTTATGTCATTTTATATCAAATTGATTTGTACAGATGCTTGTGTTACAAATGTATTTGTAAACCTGCTTGTGTTAAAAATGTATCAACAGTGGATCCTGCTGGACAGAAAAGAAATAGAACTGTATGTCAGACTGTATTGTAACTGTTGAAAGAAATATTTTCTAACAGAGGATTTTGGAACAGAATATGTTAATCTCAGTCCTGTTAACTTTGAAAAATAACTTGAAATTAAATTACTTGGTATAAGCCATAAAGATTGTATCTCACAGGTCTGAATGCAGTGAGAAATGCAATGTCTGTGAAAACAAGGACTAGGAATCCTGTTGTATTGCCCTTAGTAGTGAATTAATTGCTACCCTGGAAGGGTGGATGTGTTGAAATGGTTTTATAGCTTCCATGTCTTAGCAATACTCTATGTGTATGTTTATTGTGATGCATATGTGCAAGATCCTGGTTCAGCTTCTAGTAAAGGGGGTAGTATAGGAACCACAGAGTCAGGTGACCAGATATAATATAATTCTGTAATCCAGCACTGAAATGATGCTTTAATCCTAGATGAGACAGAAGATTCAGGGCAGTCTGTTTGTGAAACCTGACAAAAAATGCCACTCACCCACATCAGCTTGCCTTGCTCTATTAAATAAATAGCAAACAGTAATTGTTTAGATCAGTCAGGAAAATATAGTGAGATTAGTTAAGTATTGCTTTTCTGTATCTGCGTGAATCTATCCATCTGTGTTATTTTTAATATTTCCTGTGGCTGAAACTCTGGTATTTATTGTAAATATAAATTCAGTATTGTCATGTTCTTTTATTGTTTATTATTAAATATATTTAAACTTTTCATTGTGGCTGGTCTTTTAGAGAATATTTTAATGTTTGAGAGTACTTACATTGTGAAACTGTGGCCACTCCTGAAAGTCTTGCTGCATCGGTCAAATGCTACTGTTTGTATTAGTATTACTTTTACTCAGTATAATTGGATACCCTTCTAAGAGACTTAGAGTGGCTGGCTGGTGGCAGTGTAACTACCTTATAGTCTGGGTGGAGGTGGTGGAGCTAGTAAATCTGTGCCAGCTTTTCCCGTATGTGTGTGTGTGTGTGTGTGTGTGTGTGTGTGTGTGTGTGTGTGTGAAAAATCTCAAAGAGTGAGTGTGTCAGCTATTTGGAACAGGGACACAGAGCTCCTTAGGGGTCAGTGTTGATTCTTATTTGTGGACTAGAGATAGACAGAGAGAGAGAGAGAGAGTCCAGCACCAGGACTGGAGTGTGCTCCTTGTGTGTTGTTAAGGGAAATTGTGCTTGGTGCTGAGAGCTGCATCTGAAAATATTGTGTGTATCCATTTTTGTTGCATGTGAATGTCCCTCATCAGTATCGGTGAGGATTGAAGCTCCTTGATTACTGGCCCAGAGGAGAGATGTCACATATATATCTATATCCTATTATCTATCTATATATATTTATATCTATCTATCTACATATATATATATATATATATATATATATATATATATATATATATATATATGTAGTAGACCTTCCATAGTTGACCACCTCCCTACATTGACCACCTCCTTAAGTTGACCTAATTTTCATAGACTAGACATGCACCACATGCACTCAATGGAAGACCAACCTCTCTATATTGACCACCTCTGTAAGTTGTATCTTGACCACTTGGAATGTGACACACAATATTAATTTACCCTCTATAACTTGACCAGTTGAGTCCATGCTACACCAAGTGGTAGATGGTGAGGGCTTTGCCTCTTAGTTGCATTATTGTTTCTTTAGTATAAGTTTTTTTTTTCATGTTTTATTATTACCGCATGTTGGATTAGGCCTAACGTCCTACTGTTTATCAGGTGTTGTTGAAAATATTTTCAACATGAAGGACTGGTCAGAATTGTAGTTACATCCTGCAATTACTGAAACATTTTACAGTTAATCGAGACATGATGGCCCAAAGGAAGGAACTCAAAGAGCTGACATTGGTCTTCCACATTTTCTGGAAAGCAGCAGCCAAAGAAAGACGGCAGAACATTTTGGTGTTAGCAACATCCAAAAATGTAAACACGATTGCATGAAGAGATATGGTAAGGATAAAGGAAACATACAGTGGAAAAGGAGGAAAACTTCCCTCGATGAAGTCAATGAAGTCCCATTAAGCTGGTTCAAACAAATGAGGGCAGTTAACGCCAGAATCTCCTAGCCGACAGTCTAAGAAGTTGCTAAAAAATTTTGCACAGGAATTCGGGGTGGCAGATTTCCAAGCATCGAGTGGTTGGCTCGAGAAATTTAAGCTGCAACATAAGATCTCACAGAAAGTCTTGTGTGGTGAATCCAGTAAAGTTCCAGTAGAAGTTGTAGAAGAGTTCATCAAAAAGTTCCCGGAATTCTCCAGAGGCTTCAAAGATGATGACATCTTTAACACTGATGAGTGCAGACTCTCTTTCAAGGTGATGTCTGACAGGAGGCTTGTCATGAAGGGTGACAAATGTAAGAGCAGAAAACTTTCCAAAGAACATTTCACAGTTCTGCTTTCCACTAGCTCAACCAAAGAGAAACTAAAGCGCTTAGTGACTGTTAAATCGGCAAAGCTATGAGCATTCAAGAACCTGAAGCCCAAATACCTCCCCTTCACTTGGAGATCAAAAAAATGCGCATGGATGACTGGTGCCCTATTTGAGTAGCGGGTAAGGGTATTGACTGGGAAATGAAGAAGAAGAAACAGTCTATTCTACTGACTGTAGACAACTGTCCTGGTCACCCGCAAGTGAATCATCTCACAAACATGGCACTGAAATTTCTGCCTCCAAATGCAACCTCAAAAATCCAATCTCTTGACCAAGGCATCATCAAAACATTTAAAATGCACTACTAAACCCAGCTCCTACAGTGGGTCATTACTAAAACACAAACCTGTGGTCTGCCTGTGGAAGCAACTTCATCTGCTGCATCAGTTAACACTCTGGATGTTGTCCTCTCAATCAGTTCTGCTTGGAATAAAGTTCAGTAAGAAATGATGCAGAAGTGTTTCAAGAAAGCTGGATTTGTCACAACCCAAGAGCATGATATTGTGGCCTCATCAGACAGTCCATCTCCCATGGCAGAATTCAAAGGAGTAGATTTTGAAGGTTTTGCTGCAATGGATGATGAGGTGGCAACCTATAATGATCCTGACTCAGAAGCAATTTTCCAAGCGATATTGACTGAAGTACAGACCAGCATAAAAGTGCATGAAGCAGCGGATGAAGTGGAAGAAGTGAGGATGACACAGAATTGCAGAGACTCCAAAAGAAGAGTCGGCTGATAAAGCAGTTGAAGTAATTTGCTGTGGAAAAATGGCCAGGTATGCTGAGTGGTGTAGCCAGTGCTGAGAATGCTTTCTCCACTTACCTTTGTAATAAGAATAAGAAATGGACAAAGATCGACTCTTTTTTCAGAAAGAATGATTAAACCATAAAAAAACAGTAAATGTATTGATTTTGTATTATACTGTATGTATGATTTCACTGTGTTTTGATTATGTATGATTTTGTATGATATATTCTAATAAAAGCTGTACAAGAAAGTAAAGTACATGTACGTATCAGTACAGTAGGCCTAGTTCCTTATGTTGACCACCTCTGTATGTTGACCAGTTTGTTACAGTCCTTTGCGTGGTCAACTTACAGAAGTTCTACTGTGTGTGTGTGTGTGTGTGTGTGTGTGTGTGTGTGTGTGTGTGTGTGTGTATATATATATATATATATATATATATATATATATATATATATATATATACATATATACACACACATGAGTGTTGGACATCCTGTCAGAATGACAAAATGCTGACACCAAGGAGACTGATGGTAGAACATCAGCTGGACAAGTATCAACATGTTCTGCACATGCTCTGGATATTACCTGGAGTGGACTAAAACAACAGCAATTGTTTTGTTAGGGGGCAAGCCCTCCTGCACCGTTATACTCACTGCTACTTATATATACTAATTCCGAGATTGCACAGTCCCCAGGAAAAGGAAATATTCCCCTACATAGGGATTGTCAATCTCCACAACAGTCAACCACCTGTCTGCATTGACCAAATGGCATTGATCTTCTGGGTGTCAGCATTCTGTCATTTTGATAGGATATCTGAGACCCCCCAATACATATATATATATATATATATATATATATATATATATATATATATATATATATATATATATATATATATATATGTATGTATATGTGTATATATATATATATATATATATATATATATATATATATATATATATATATAT
>NC_056735.1:1159472360-1159532360 GCF_019279795.1 Protopterus annectens | reverse complement strand
CTTTTTTCTTTATTTTTTCTGTTTTCTTCATGGAGTTAATATAGTTACTTAGCAGTGGGGGTGAAGACTTCACAAACCCCTAGAAAAAAAAAATATTTTTTAATGAAGGTTCTGCCTTCTGGCTGAATCTCTAATTAGCTGAAACAAAGGGAAACCCGGGAAAGCCACAATTTCATCTATAGTGACAATTTCTATTGACATATCTACATGTACGCTAGTTCTTCTATAGGGCATGAAGTTTGCATCTTTGGCTCAGTGCAACAGATACTGAAGTCTGCAACTATGACATGGTCATTTGAAAAGGAACATTACATTATCAATATTAAAACATTTTATTGAACTAAAGTGAAATATGACAATGTAACTGGGCACAATATTGTTTTTCTCTGTGGATCTGACATGAAGGAATTCACTTTTCATATCATCACAAAATTAAAGTAATGCATCTGATATTCAGACTGAGGTAATCAGCTAGACAAAGGACAACAGTAGTGAGTTAAAGATGCTAAATTCAAAAAAAAAAAGAAAAACAAATTATACAGTGCAGTTTCTGAAAGAAATTAAACTTGCCTTGAGCAATGTGTATAAAAAATCATTCATATCTGTTTGACTGAATCTAAAATTGTAATGCATGCATAAAACTCTTATTCATAGTTCACCTGAAATTTGGTATGTCTGTGTTCCTCGAATGTTGTTATTTCATGTTTTTATTATTGTTGGAACTTTATACAAGATGTGTTACTCTGTTATAATGGAAACTGTGAGCTGCACTTGATTAAGATTTCCATTTGGAAAGTAAATAATTCACACTCATTAATGTGTATGTGTGTTTCTGTTTCACTGCATTTTTAAAAGCTAAAGATATGAGAATTGCATTATTTTCCTTATACGTTTTCCTGAGATTCATAAACATGCTTACCGTAGTCTTGGTATACCTGCTGCAGGTGAGGCTTGCTGCACAATGCGGCCTGAAGTTAATTATCAATTAACTAGGTGGAAATTTACAGGCCATATGGCTGCTAGTTAATGAAACTCACCTGTGAAAAATTCCAGGACACACAGTGGAGGAGGAAATTCCACAGCCAAATATAAGAGTGAGATGAGGACAGTACAGGAGCAGAGAGAATGAATGCTCCTCACTGCATGCATATTTGCATATGGGAAAGCAAGCAAGCCACATTAAAGGATCTACTGCCATGTTTGTCTGTTTTTTAACATAAAGATGGGAATGGGTGTACAAGACGGTAAGAAAAAGGAGTCAACTGGCAGCAGAACATAACATGTGTAGAGTGTAGGAAGCAGCCATCCTGGATGCAAGTTGTTAGGGGTTGCAATTGTGAAATGCAGTTCCAGCTGGCTTCCACTAAAGAGGTGAAGGGGTATGTGGATCTGGCTGTAGCTGTTAGAAGCTGATTAGTATGAATGTACCAAATGGCTTGCTATAGTAAAAGTCAATTTTTTTTTGTTCTTCACTTAATAGCTGAGACGGTCAGCCGGTATATCAGGGACTGGCCCTGGGTGCTAGATGAGCCATTTATGTCTCTGGCCAGTGGTCTGTATGCAGAAAATAAAGGAAAATTCTGTTCTCCTTGCTGCACACCCAAAGAGCCCTGCCAAATTTAATACCATTGGAAGCCATGGCCATTCACCAGGTCACATTCCAGACAACAATGACAGACTTATCGTGGTCACACCTATTCACTTTTTCATGATGTGGTGCACATCATAGGGTGCCTTATTAGTGTGAACTGCCATCATACCTCTCAACCTCTTAAAGTAAGAAATCTGGACAAAGCCTAAAATAATGGGGGACAAGGCCCAAAATAGGGACAGATTTTAAATATTGCTCTTATAAACTTAGAAAACTGCAATAATAACAAGATTTGTATTTGCATACAATTTCTGAAGGATATGAAGTCTGAAACTCAAATATCTATACTTATTTAGTGACTTAAATCCTGCATGATTTGCCAGAAAATCAAAGATTTTATGACAAACAGACCAACTATCTGAGGCAAAAATCTGGACATTTTGCAAAAATATGTACAGTTGAGAGGTATTTCATGATGTGACCATTATGTAGCACACAAAATGTTGTTATGACACAGCGTTGTTAACATGTGAACATTGCCAGGGAACCTGTGCACTAAGGGTGTTGTAAGTATGATAACAGTTTCCTCCTTAGTGCCTCCACTAGATGCAAAATTAAATTACTTTTCCCAGCATCCCCATAAGGGTGTTTGTCCTTCCTAGTTATGCTCATTGCACCTCACTGGTGCTCATGTAAGTGCATGAGATTGAAAAAAACTATTAGCGTGACTTGACCTACAGCTGCAGAATGTAACAACCATTGGGTAGTACTTTATTTGTATAGGTGCCTTGATAAAAGCTTCAAATTTACATGCTACAAATCCCTGTGGTCCCCATGGTCCTCATTACACTACTGAAGATTACATGATAGCAATCCCCAGGCCTTCTGCAATTGAGGAACAAATTGCTTTACCAAAAGCTACTTGTTTGCAAGGTAAATGTATGCCTTAAAACTCGTCATTAACTGTTGCCTTCACAAAAACATGGTTGCTTACAACCTGCAGTGCTGTTGTGCTAATAGAAGTAATAGTTGATGTTGTAACTTCATGGTGCAGTTACACGGAGTACTGTAAAGCGCTATGATTAATAAAGAGCTACCTTACCTTGGAAGCATTCAAGTACCTGATCACTACTGCAGTACAATCCACAGCATGCATTATTATCACTAGGTGCCCTTGTGAACTTTATCTATTGTTGTAAAATGCAATCATAGATAGCTGAGTTGGGCATTAACTCTGTTATGCGATGCCCCTAGTACCAAGTAGGCTACGATCAGGCTAATACCACTGTTGCTCTGGATAGCACAATTATGCAGTATGGGAAACATTTTTTTGGGGGGGGGTTGTTTGATGTGCATATTACAACTGGATATAACTGCATGATGGAGCATAGCAGGATAAAAATGTAGTCAGGAGATCTGGTACTATTTATGTATATGTATAGCCGTTTCTACCACAAATAGTTTATTGAAGCACAGCAAACCACAGCAAGCCACAGCAGTAGAGACAAGATTAACGCTGACACACAACCAGCTCGTTTTCGTCACACCACTTCATCAGATAACACAAACCCACTACCTTCCTCTTTATATACCCTTACCAATAAATAATTATTCAATTAAAATTTTCTTATTCATTAACCCTTCACTGACTTAGTCAAATTGTTACACATATAAAGTCCCTAACATCCATTCCAAAGAGGAATTGGGTTTGTGTTATCTGATGAAGTGGTATGACGAAAACGAACTGGTTATGTGTCACCGTTAATCCTGTCTCTACTGCCGTGGCTTGCTGTGCTTCAATAAACTGTATTTGTGGTGGAAACGGCTATCCAGTGCTCTTTTTTTTTGTTTGTTTATTGGTTTTGGACTGAGCACTTTTCCTCTTTAACTTGATTTATGTATATGTACTTTACTTGTTTAATGGTTGTAACCTGAGTGCATTCTGCAATAATACACCTGCGGGCCCAACATTAATATATCTATTTATCTATCTATATACCTACATATATATAGACACAATCTGCAGCAGAAATGCACCTTTTCCTCTTAGGAAGGAGGGAAGGATGAAAGGAAGGAATACACCTGCTGTGTTAATGATGCAGTTACGCCCTCAACAGGGTCATGTTTTGTATGTGAATGTATTGTACCTGTCTATAGGTATATACATATGAGCATATATATTAACATGGTTAAAATCATGTGCTGTAAAAGTCATGGTATTAGGAAGGTCAGTCAGTAGTAGACATAACTTTGAAGGTACTCAACAGAGTAGTGTTGTAATAGCCCAGTACTTGTGGACTCCAAATACAGGCTTTAAATGGAATTTGTTCTTTGGCCCCTTACATTGTTTGCCTTTTTGATGCGAGCAACTATGCAAGGATACAAACCCGATAAATATGTATGCAATATTGTGTACCACTACCCACAGAGATGCAATAAAATCACATAATTCTACTGCATAGAGAACCCATAGAATGTATCAGGTGGGTATATGACAGCTTATCCTTTCAAACATTTTCCTTTTTCCTTCCACAGCAGGATGCTTGCAAGTGGGAAATAAAGAAAAAACAAGTTATCCCATGCAAAGAATGAAATCTTGCTGCAGGCCTTCTATCTAAACGGTCGGTAGATGATTGGCCATGGGAAATCTGTTTGGTCTTTCCATGACCATGCTGGTGTGATGTTGTAAATGACATCAATGTGGTTGATGGCCAGAGCAGAAACTATGATCTTGTCAGAAGATTGGCTACCGACATAATCTGTGCTGCAAAAGCACACATTACCTGCCTGGCATTGTAGGTGGGGACAACGACAGGTGGCCCACTGACTGAACTACTTTTATCAAAGATGGAGGAGGTCCTCGCTTCTCAGCATAGGGCTTTTGAGTCATACAGAGATCACAGTGGAGTCCTGGATATAGGAACTGAGCTTGATCAACCACTAAGAATCTTTGTCATTGATGCCAAACATAGACATGTCTTTATGAGAAAAAGTATCTGCATACTGGATAAACATGTAGCATAGCACAGATTAAATGCAGTATCATATTATTTCACAGGAACATCAGAGCTTCATACTTGGAGACCACTAGTATAAGGTATGTTATCTAGTATTCATTCATTCAATGGGATCAAAATAATCTTGATACATCTTGTGTATTGAGGGTAGTTTCCTTTGATGTCTTTAATAGTGACATTTTCTCAGGCTCCTCCACAGTGAATATACTGCTGCAAGACAGGGACGAATCACACTCTGATGATGATAGCAGCCAAACAGTGATATAGTAGGAGTCTTGGTATCAGTGGGGTATACAGCCAATGTGGTGTCCAGATCACCACCCCAGTCAATGGATATAGCCTCTGTGCCTGTGGAACCCACCCAGACACGCATAAGGACAGGAAGTCACACACAGGTTTACCTGTGAAGGAATATCTTCCCCGATGGTGCTGTGCCCTTTGGTTGATGCAAGCTCCACTGAGCATGAGGAAGATAGGGGTGGATATTATGCCAGTAAGCAAACACATTTGGGGCACTGACCCACATCCCAGCTAAGTCTCTCAATGTCTTCAACCTAGCAAATGTGTAGGACAATCATATAGGGACAGGTTAAAAACACTACAGTCCTTGCTGAGATGGTAGGTGTTTTACAGGGTGTAGATGATGTCCTATGGGTATGCATGTCCCCATGTGTGCCATCATGGACATATTGCATAGGGAGGTTGCACAAACCACATCTCCCTATTAATGCAGGCATCATGGCAGATCTATGTCTACACTTTCCTTGACTACTTCTGTATCCAGTGATGAAGGCCTCCATGAAAAGGGGAGGCCATGGTAAGGCACAATAGTGGGTTCACTTCCACTCTGGTATCAAGTGTGGAGTTGAGAGGTGTGGCGCACAGTGTGGACATCTACAGGGGTTGGGTGCTTATACTACACTGATTCATGGCACAGGCTATCACGTACATTCATGAAGCACTCCTTCCACTAGGCATTGTCTGGATAGTGCCTGTGACCCTCACAGGAGAGGGTGTTCCCATGGGTGGGGACATGTGCATTCCACACATACCTCTCCTGTTGGTGTCCTTGACCTTTCTGTAAAATCTCAACATAGTTTTGCAGCATCTGCTGAGGGTATGTCCCAGCACACACACACACACACACACACACACACACACACACACACACACACACACACACACACACACACACACACACACACACACATCCTCAAACCCTGGTTACTCACACACACTCTGGAGACAGCATCCCCTTCCTGTCCAATGCATTCTAGTCTTTCCTACCTACCAACCCAGATTTGACACACAGAGCAGAAAATTAAAGTCACACATATGAACACACAATTGTCCATTACTTTCATTTGACACTGTTGCCCTGTCCTCCTTCGCAAATGTTTATAACTGTGTTCTACCCTTTGTACTTTGTTACTTTGGTGGTCTATGTTTGATGCACATTGTGGCCCGTCTATGCATGGAATAAAACAACCTGGGAAAGGGTTGGCCTGCATCATTTTGTTTTCTGTATACTGCTTTAATCTGGTCCATAGTTATGAACTAGCCTCTGCCAATTAGCTAGTGCCATTAAATACTGCACCTGCCTTCATCTGGTACAGTCCTCTCCTGCAGCCAACTTCTGCACAAGCTTCTCACCAGACTCCACCTCCACTGAATGTGTTGGGCTTCTTCTTGAATATGTCTGCCCTGCTGCAACTATCTGATAGTATGTATCAGGGTCATACCGCAGGGTACCTCTCAGATACAGCTAGACAGTAGAAGCAGGCCTTCATCAGGCCAAACACTTGGGAACTATCTGATAGTATGTATCAGGGTCATACCGCAGGGTACCTCTCAGATACAGCTAGACAGTAGAAGCAGGCCTTCATCAGGCCAAACACTTGTTCAGTGATGGTCCAGGTTTGTGAAAGTGCATATCTGTAGTCATTCTCTGCCATGGGCTGGAGATTTCTGATAAGTGTCATTAATTATGGCTTCAGGGTATATTCAGCATCACCAATAAAATGATCCTGGGTGAAATTACCCTGCACAAATAACTGATATAATTCTGACATTGTGGAAGGTGTGGGAACTGCCTATGTGATCATCAGACATGTTGTATATTATGCCTTGTGAATTTCAGACCACTTGGCTATTGATGGAATGGAAACACTTACAGTTAATAGACCTCCTTCCCTATTTTCCATGTGGGGTTTTATTGTAATGTGAGTGTGGTCTATGTCCTGTAGTAACCTGGGGAAACAGTGTGTCATTAAAAGCCCACATAGTGTTGGCTCTCTCATCTGTAGTACATGGAAGTGACACATGCTCCCCCACATGCTGTAGCATAGCATTAAAGAACTGGTTCAAAATATTTGAGGCAGATGCCTGGGATATATCTATTGTGCCCTGTACTGGTCACTGAAATGTCTCTGTAGTTATTATTCACAAAGCCACACATATCTTGATATCCTTAGGGATAGGTATTCTGTGCATCCCATGGGCCTACTAGTAAGTTCAACACATTTTAACCAACTCCAACATGGTGACTCTATCAACATGATAACAGTCTATAATGTCAATGATATGGAGGGCATAAAATGCTAGGCATGGGCAGATGACATGGTACAGCTAAAGTGACACTTTGACACTGTGATGGCCAATGCTGAGGCTACCCTATTCATCTTTCCTTAATTTGTTTACTATAACTCAGGATTTTACTGCAGTCATTATCTCTGCAGCTAGCATCAGTAGTTGTGATATATATATATATATATATATATATATATATATATATATATATATATATATATATATATATTTACCATCAAATTGTCTAATTGTTGAAATACATCTGTGCGAGTGTTTGGAATGCCAAGCTTAAATGTTGAAATTTGAAATAATTTTCCACCCTAATGTCAAACATAGTGAGTTTGATATTGGATAGTTCTGGAAGTTTTGCGTGAAAACCAATTTGCTGTCCGGGACATAGAACAGGAATAGAGTTTCGGCATTGTAGATTCGACAAAAAAAGTTCTGACATTACGAAACCCTGAAGTCAGCCTTTCAAATAAGTGTAAGTCAAATGGATGCCCTTCAACAATTTGATGGTAAACCATATATGTACATAAATGCACCACACACACACACACACACACACACACTTATGAATCACTCCACCACATTGTATACCTTTATTTATGTTCACAGATATGCTTATTTTGATACTGTCTCATTACCATCTCATTATATTTCCATTTGCATACTATGCAGGCTGCAGAATTGTTTGGCCTTTCCTGATCATGCTTAGTGTGCCTCTGAATCACCCATAGACTGTGTGTGGTTGCTTGTCATTCAAAATCAATAACCAAGACATAACATTTTTTGGAATCTCAGGATGTATTTTTTTGCCTCAAAGCGTCTATATGTATTTGATTATTTATTCATTTATTTCTCTGCTAATACACACCAAACTAATATAAACTGAAACAAAACAAAAAAGCAGGCAGCTATGAATGAATAGACTTAATAGCTTTAATACAATGGTTAGCGCTTTCATCTGGTATATCCGGCCTTTTTTATTTTTATTTTTTATAGTGGACAGGGTAAAACCAAACAGTAATGGTGATATTGGGAATTGTGTGGCTCTACGTGAAACAGAGTGGCAGATAAGATTGAATGCCACAAAGTTTCCTGGGCTAAACGAATGTATTTCTTTAAAACCTGTATTAAAACATCGTGCACAAATCATTTGAGAAAAAAGTAGTTTTAGTACCAGGATGTGTCATTTTAAAGAATGAATGTTTTCATTCAGAGGAAACTTTAATTTTGTATGGGTTATATACATATTCAAGAATTTTTCAAAAATTCACTAAGTAATATAATTACATTCTTGCATATATGTTTTTAACACATTGTACATATTACACCATATACACTTTTTATTAAGGTATATGGAAGTGGTTAGGAGAGCAATTTTTTATAAATAGTTATAAATATAATTTATAAAATTTATAAATATTATTGATTTGTAAAGTTTTAGGATATATTCAATTTTTGTATAACACTGGAACAAAATTTGAAAAATAATGAGTCTATTAATTAGTAACAACTTATAACATTATGATGGGTTCAGTATGTTACAATTAATTTTATTGTTATATACATTTTTAAACAATTGATTAATTATTCAATTATATTATTTTATGGAATTGATAATGGTTTTCGTGGTGTATATAAGGAAAGCTGGGTGTGTTTTGTAAATTGACTCTGATAAAGCCAGTTGTACTGGAGAAAGCGCTCAGTCTATGTGTATGTACTTTGGATTAAACTGTGATTGATTCTACTCTTGGTCAGTGCCTCATTGTTAGAATTCGCTAACTTTGTGGTTGATGGTGTTCCTTTTTTGCTATATCCGGCCTTCATCAGACTTCTTAAAAAAGCAGTCATATGACCTCTTTTATTACTGATGAGGGATACAACATATCCATATAAAAGGGGTCATATGTTTTTTTTAAATGTCTGATGAATGCCAGATATATCGGATGAAAGCTCTAACCACTGTATTAAAGTTATTGTCTATTCATTCGTAGCTCAAAGCCAAGTCACTATACTCAGTATCCTATGGAATGCTAAGAGGTAACGTGTGTCTGGAATAGAAGGCATCCTCTGAGTCATTACTGATGGAGTTAATGTACATTAGCAAGTCAAATGGCATCAAAAATGATTGGTTTAGAGATCTCAACCTCTTCTGCAACATCAACAGAATGGTTTGGAAGGACAAGCATATTTCACAGAGGATACTGCTGCTATGGGACAGACTCCCCATCCACATAAAACAAAGTTCACCTCCATCCATTTTCAAGTGCAAATTATATTTATGGATGGGAAACAGAAAATTTACCATAGGACTGCTCCTGTACTACTAATGGACAGATGCAGCTCCTAAATGCTTTATTCCATGCAAGAGTCCCCTCAACTTTTCTATGGTATGAGCCCCGTTATTGTTATTATCGGTAATATATAATTATCAGCCATGGGATGGGTAAGGCCAATCTATAACCAAATGGGGTAGGTTACTTCAAAGACTAAAAGGGAAATTGCCTAGGCTCAAAATGGCCCACAAGGGCAGGTAGCCTAGCACTTATCTACGAACCTATGAAGCTACAATCTAGAAACATGGCATTTCATATTAAGAAATGTTTTATTCAGAAGTGGCCCTCTGCTTCTCGTCATCATTTCTCATTTTGGATTTGGATTCTTCTGTAAGACTAAACAGTCGGCAGGTGGCATCTTGTCAGGCAACTGTGCTACCTTGGCCAAGGTGATCTACACTCTGGACAGCTCTCTAAAACTTGATATAACTCTGACTAACTGAGTGATACTTACTTTGCATAGCTTAATGGTGAATAACAGGTTTGCATGATGGCAGGCAAGGTGTTTGTGCATGAAAGATACACATTTCCATTACTTCCTTTGTTGGCACGTAGTTAAGCAGTCTGCAAATGTGAGGCTTGTTACTAAAATTCTGAGTTTTAGTATGAAACACACCTGCTGCTTAGCTGACTCTGTGGCAGCAGGTGTAAATGCATTGATACATTTCCTTTTGAGCCCAGATGATACTGGGTTCGAATCCAGGTGTATTTAATACTTTTAAATAAACAGTGATAATGCAATGAGCTTAATCTTTATTGTACACTCAACATGTCTGTTGATCTAACACAGCATGGTTAAGAAACATTGCTCGGAATATAATTGTAGAGCCACTCACTGTCACTTGGCATTGGTGCATGATGCCAAAATCTGAGCAAACATATATGTTAAAAAGTGAAGGGATCCATTGCTTTTTTGGTACTTATGTGTGCTGTGTGTGATTCTAGTTTTTGAGTAGAATATAGGTGTTAAAATGGGATAGATAAAAAAGTGGTAAAATGGGGAGCAAGCAGGGGGAAGAACAAAGGGAAAGCAATACAGGAATGTGCAGGAGGGAGGTAGGAAAGAAACATAGCTATCCATTTATTCAATGGTGTAAACTGAAAATATGTGCAGAATATTAGCTGAATTTGGACTGCCACCTCCAGAAATAGAGTAAAAACAATGTAATTGTGTTGTATAGCCAATTGGACTGAATCAAGTGTGTCAAGAAGACGTGTGTGAAATGGAGAGCTATGTATGGGATGATTTTTTTTGTGAGACAAATGCCCATTTTTTAAAATTCAGTAAGAGAGGAATGCTGGGTAAGGGACGTTAGTATTTCTGGATCAGGTAAGTTGGGTAGGTGAGAAAGCAAGTGCAAACAAACAAGGCAAACAAGACAACACACAGGGATGGTGAGGGACACAAAATGTTGAGGGACACCACAATTAGGGTGTTGGAGGAGACAACCCAGACTCCTAAAGTTGGTTTGGAGGGGACAACCCAGACTCATGCCCATCAAACATGGAGGCAGTAAGAATCTAGTCCTCACTCACTGATCTGTTATCACTGTCCCCTTACTCCTCTGGTTACTGGAGTACTTGACATCTCCTCCTACATACTATGATGGAAAGCAGCCTCTCCATCCAGCATAGACATACACCAATGGTGTGGTGCACAATGCTACATACCAACCCTGGCATCTTCTGGCAGGTGATGAAATCTCCGCCTCTACTACTGCTCTCAGAGGGTACCACAGCACCAGCTGCCAGGGCAGTACTACTTGAGGGTGCAGGTAGTGCAGGGGCAGCAGAGGCAGTGCTGTCAGTTTGGGTCCCAGATGTGCGGGGCATCAGTGCTGGAGCCAGTGGAGCAGAGGCAGGCTGAACTACGTGGGCTAGCCTACCTCGCTGTGCTGTGAAGCATTTAGTGGTTTGTTACATATGGGTGACATGGAAACATTTTATTGACACATAACAGACAATAAAAAAGAGATAAGGGTTGGGGTGAGAGAAAAAAGGAGATATAATTAGTACCATCATATGTGACATACAATGCATTATCACAATCATACAACTATGTTATCTGAAGAATTACATTTAAGTATAAATCCTAACAACTACACAGTATAACTACAGATTGTGCAAAGTAATCCTTGAAATGTGCATATATTAAACATATGCTTGGTCTAATTATACAGATTACAATTAACAGCAGGGCATTTATGCCACTTGCTTAGAGTTTAATTAAAGAAATCTGGTATTGTATAGTTGTTACTTGGGGTATTTGAACCCACAACCACTGACTACAGTCTTACACTTGACCCTTAAAGTTGATTTATGCTACAGACTAATGCATGCATACTTGATTTTACAGTTAGGATATGCATGCTTAATCTGCTACTACTGTATAGAAAACCCAAAAATCTATCTTTAACTTTTTAAGCTACAATAATACTTCTTTTGTGTTGCATACATTCTACTTGCTTCCCTCTGTCTCTCCATTTGATAAGCATGAGCCTGGGAATTAAACTATATTTCAGCATTAGCTGTGGAAAGAACAGAAGAGAATTATGCACACCAGTCTTGTCTATATTCAGGTTTCTATGTATTAAAAATATTCTTCATTAGCATACTTACACAGCTGTTAGATGTCATCAGTTTGAAACTCAGTCAACCACTGGTTGAGCATATCCCTCTTGCACCTTTGTAGGTCATTAAAATGCTGTCCACGTTGTTCTCCAGTGCATGGGATGCCAGTTGCACTGGACAGAGACTGAGCCAAACTACTCCAAGCCTCAGACATGTACTGGGAACCAGAATAGTCCCCCTGCAGAAGCTTTTGGCTGTGGCACTCTACCAAGACTCTAATAAATATTCTGGACTCCTGAATACCCTACTTCTGCACACTAAACTTAGCAGCTTCCCCTCTACTGTGACACATGTCTAATACCACAACTAGAGCAATGACAACTAATGATTTCCTGCCAATTCCTGTTATCACAGTTACTGGTAGTGCACAAACCCAAGCAACAATGCCAACTATGTTTGCATGATGTTAATCAGTGGGCAGCAGTGCCAAGTTGGGAGGAAATACATATTTTAAATTGGAAGGTTAATCTGAGACTTGACCTTAGTTTGTGGGGTGTCTGCTTCTGTAGCTTGGAAATATATTATAAGCATTGAAAGATAACTGTTAGGTGAGTTAAGTTTGCAGACATGCAGTAGGGGCATAAATTTCATTATCTGACACATTTTTGGCTTTATACATTAATAAAATTGATTTTTAAAGTGTGTGATTCAAACCTAGGCATAAGGAACAAACCGTTTTCTTCCACAGTGGTGATTTTATATCTTTGCCACAGAAGAAGGTTTGCTCAGATGTAGTCATGAATAATTTCTAAATATAGATGACAGTTTGAGGTGCTAAAATGTATGTCTGTGACCTGACAATGTTCTTGTATATAGAGTCAGTTGTGTATGTGTCTTATTTAATTGTGAAGGCCATCCAAGTCCAGATAGCAAAATTATACTTAAGAAATATAATAGACAGTATACCCTCAGTCATACATCTGAAAACACAATAAGGGTGACATATCCCTCATACATATATTTCTTATCAACTCCACTATCTAAAGTGTTATATGTAAGAATTAATATAATGGGAAATGGAGTAACAGTAAACATGTCTGGAATGTCCTGTATTAGAACTCAGGAGCATGTGTATGGCAGGCCTAGACTTGCATCTTTTTCCACAAGAATGTTGTAATAATATTTGTATATTTTTCTATTCATTGCACTGCACTGGCCTGTCACAGCTTTAAACATATGTTGCACTTCCTGTATTAAAACCCAGGACCATCTGTATTACAGCCTTGCACTTACACCTGTTGCAACAGGAGTAGTTACATGACAGTTCCATAATTTCCTGGTCATTCACAGTTCTCTGTGCTAACCACCATGCAATGCAGCTTAGCATATTTGTGCTGTGATTAACAGAATTAATTGAATGTATCCATTTTAAATTATTGACTGTCTGAAGTTTTGTCTGCAGGTGTTCAATGGCCGCAGGTTTTGGGAAAGCTTGCTAACCACCTCACAATGTCACTTAGTAGCATTGGGCAATAGAAAGCAAAAGTTGCAAGAATGTATCCTTTTTGACCATTTACACTGCTTGCACCCCATCTGCAGGTGTTCTGTTTGCTTCCTGTGTGGGCCACTAGTCTGGGTTTGAGCTTTGCTGAGCACAGTGCAAACAAGATAAGGGAAGCTAAACCTGACATCATTGCTTCTCCATTTCCCTTGTTTGTGCTATGTGGCACACTGCGCAAACACTGCAAATTTAATAAAAAAAGGGGTAAAAGTAGTTAAAATGAAGAAAAAAAATCTATGAAATAAGCACTACAACATGTTTGGTGGTACACATGAAATATTTTTACACATGTCTGGATTTGAACTCTTACTCCAATGAATCTTCAAAATGCAGTAAGGGTGTTTTATCCAGCTTTGCAGCAGAGAACTGAAATCATTCTGCATATAGCCAAATGCAACACCATCCACAATACTAGCAAGCCATATGACATTTATTTGTACATCTTTCAATTTCATATGTAGTGCACTGAGTGATCGCACAACCTTTTATGACTATTGCTTGCAAAAATGCATCTCTTGTCTTATCTTTCTGTGTTTATTGCTTATTCTTGTCTTATCTGAGCAATAATCTGAGACATGCAGTCTGTAAGGCATTCTATATTGTTCTTAAAATGTGTGAGGTTATTAAATGGCAATAATATACAGCATATATATATGTCAACAAATAAAGGGGAGGTTGGATGTTAATGAACAGAAACTGTGAATTGGGTGCTGCTTACTTACATTTCAAACCTTGATAAAATTACTTCTACACTTTGTAAGTCTACGCTGGCTGACCTACCCACTGGATGTAGGGCAGTCTGCACTGTTGTTGTGTTTTCCTTCTCCCTACCAGTAATCAATTATAGTTACAATCCATTAGCAACAAACAGTGAGGGAGTGCATGCACTATGTTTACACCTGCTACACAGAGCCATATATTTGGGATTCAGCAATTCTAATGAGTTCACACCTCATTTGCATTTTCACCATGCTCACAGCCCTGAATCTGCACCATAAAAAGGCAACCATGTAGCTAGGGAACCTGAAGGTGAAGAGATTTGTTTATGTGGGGAACACAGTAGAGGATATTACTTTGGGATATATCTTCACAAAAGACTACTAACCTTGAGAAGGTATTCTTGCATTTTTCAACTTTAGACTGCATATGCTGAAATGTCATTAAGAAAACTGTGTTAATATATATATATATATATATATATATATATATATATATATATATATATATATATATATATCTGCATTAGCAAATGCTACTTTTATCTGTATGCATTACTTAGAAGCATACTGATGGCATGGGAATGTTTGTCATGGCATTTCACTTTCTCAGATGCACAGCCTTATTAACTGTCATCAGTAGCTAATGTTGCAACTGTTTTTCTGTGTACACTCTTCTATTGTTATTTCCGTGAAATAGTAAATGTCCCATATTGTCAATGACACAGGGGTGTTAGCCTTCTAGGATGGGCCACACCCACCTCTAGGGGTGTGCTGGCCACAGGTAGATATGATTGTCAATAGCTTAAAATGGAATGTTCGGTGTTAAACCTGTAGACATGTTTCAGGTACACTTCATTGTATAGCACTTTTAGCATTTCACTGATGGTTTGTTAACAAAATGTGTCATTTGCCCGCTCTTTTTGGGGTTGGAGAGCAAAGCTGCATTTCTGTTTTGCCACAAACAAGGATATATTGCTAAATTTACTGTCCTTGTTTTGCATCCAGACTTCATTTGTGTGTAATGTTATATGTTACAACCACAATATTTTGACTGTTTTATGTTTCTCCAGTGAGTAATAGTGAAATGTTACCTTTTATGTTTTATTTGAAAACAGGATTTTTTTTAGTTATGTAACACTTATGTATTTTATCGTTCTGTTGTGTTTTGGGTCACCTAGGACTATGGCACCCAAGTGTCTCACTCCCCAACCCCCTTCTGCAGTGACCCTGATAATCAGGTCATTGTGGAAGATTTTAGGTGACATGGTGCCTTTCTGCTTGAGATGGGACATGGAGATATGTCAGGCAGAATGCAAATTTGGCAGCATATAATTGCTGCTGTGAATGCAGTAGGTGGCCAAAGCAGGACATATGATCAGATATGCCATAGGGCCACTGACATATTCTCATCTGTACAGAAGAGAGCAGCTGCAGTGGCCCATGATCAGATGGGTACCAGGGGACCTGCTACAGAGCCACCAATAACAGCAAATGAAGAATTCCTGTCCACTGTCAGGGATCCAGACAGCTCCCAGGAAAGTGCAGAACAGAATGACCCTGACATTGGTGCTACTGTTTCAGCAAATAAGTCCCAGGAGAAGCTTTCAGGTAGGCTTATGTATCTCAGTTGTTAAATATTCTTGTATAGTAAAATATTGTATGATAAAATATTGACAGCAATATGTTAGTTCTGTTTAACAATAAATTTATTTGTGGAGGGTGCTTGTAGATTGCTACAGTTAGCAACACATTCTGATGGATTACACATGGGCTTAGGTTGGACTTGTCATCCAAGTTCTTGTTGAAAGAATAGCTAATGGACATAGAAAGGGCAAATAGTGTTAACCCCTGTGTTACTGTTAACAGTGATGATGTTGTCCTTAACTTTTGCTTAATGTCATCCAGGATCATCCTCCATTGGAAGCATAGCATTAACTGCACATGATAAGCCAAATATCTTCTTTGTCAGTAGTGATGAGCAGTTCCAAGAAATATATAAAATGTTATCCATATGTGTAATGTGGGTGTCAGGACTGTTGTATGTATTGCTGTACTATCTGTAGTAGTGGTGTCACTGTTACTATGTTAGCATATATTTGACTATAGTAGTGTAGCTATTAGCTTTTTCCCATGCGTGTTCCTTATTATTACAGGTGATCCTGACAGTGGAAGTGTAGGACTCTTGCCACCGGATGTCAGAGTATCTGCAGACTCTGATGATGATGGTGGCCAAACACAGGCACAGTGGGGGGGGGGGGTGTGTGCAGAGGTTGAATCTGACACTGAGGTTGCCATTCAGCAATCCCTTGTAATTCCATTGGACACAGCCAGTAGGCCTATGCCAACCCATTCCAGTGAGCCCTCGGGTATTGGACAAGTGGTGAGTGAGACACTCAATCAGGGAAGCGTGGTTACTGCAGCTTCGGTGCCTGTTGACTCTGGCCATACCCAAGGTGTGGGTAAGGTGCCACACAGGAGGGTTGTTAAGGGTGCATGGAGGAGGCCTGCTGTCCATCCTCCACCTGATCCAGGTGTGTCTTCTGTGCTACTCAATGTATGTTTAGGGCCATCATGGACACACAGGCATGTTTCCATAGGTCCTCCAGAAAAATGCTTAGGGTTGTAGATGTGGCACAGGCTGACATGCATGACTGCCTCCATCATGTTGCTGATTCAATTGATCTGATGAATGCCACATTGGAACAGGCAGTGTCTGTGAAGGAATGTCTGCTTGGAGGGGGACAGTGTCTTCATGCGTGTAGGTCACCCACCTCATCTGCTGTTAGCCGACTTGGCCATACCCAATCACACTCCCATACTGGCACTACTTTCACTGCTCCATCAGTGGTTGAGTTGTCCACATGCAGACATAGCAGGCCATGGGGTCATTGTCCTAGGCATCCTTGTGAGGGGACCTTGTCCAGCAGACATCAGTCACATTCAGGTAGCAGCAGTACATCTGACCATGGGCATGCCAGTGCAACTTCTGGCAGAGTCAGTTTTCATGTCAGTTATGACAACGATGAATTGCCACCTCTACCATGCACAGTTCACACCTGTCCACATACCTCTCAACTGTACTGATTTTCATAGAATGCCCAGATTTTTGCCTCATGTTTTGGCTTGTTTTTCATAAAATTGTGATTTTTCAGGCAAATTAGTGGCAAATCATTAAAGAGTGAAGTTAGAAAATAGTGACAGGCATTTGAGTTTCAGACTTCATATCCTTCAGAAAGTTCATGCTAATGCAAAAACTGTTATTCTATCAACTTTATAAGTTTTAACAACAGAACCACGGCGTTGATTCCTGCTGCTAAACGCCAAATGCATAGACAGTGATACTCCAAACTGCAAAAATGATCCACTATACGAAAAAACTGACTTAGTTTAAAACCATTTATTGAACACAAATGATTTAGCGCTTTCACCTACGACCATAGTAGGCTTCTTCAGAATAAAAAACATTTCATACACAGAACTTAAATAGTTAAAATTGTTAAAATTGGCGCCAAAAAAACTCTATTCCTTAAAGAAATATACACTTGTAATATACTGATGTTTACTCTCATACTATAAACAGTCAAACTAAATTTTACATGTAAAATCTTACAATATGTGCTAAAACTTAGTAATAAATTAAATTTAAATTAGATATATAGGTAATACATCTTAGATTCCTGTTATATCATTAACAGAATTCTATAATACTTTTAGTAGATATACTGTCGTTCAAACCTGGTGGAGTCGTGGCATCTGTGAAGATCTGCCAATAAGTTTCCCTAAATGATAGTATATTTTTTAATTACACCCTTTTGGATCAGATGTCACTGACTCCACTATGGCAAATTTAAATGAATGCTCCACTCCCTTATTTATAATGTGCCTAGCAAGAGCATTTTGTCATCACTTTTCTTATACTATAGTTGTGTGCATATATTCTTTTTAAATTTCTGCTCCGTTTTACCAATATAGTAAGACGGGCACTTTATACTTCGCTAAATAAACTATGAAACTGCTGTTGCAGTTCCCTTTTAAAAAGATTTTACTCCTATTGTAATTTGCTAACCTAATGAATGGCTCTTCCAAAATCATTGAACACTGTCTACAACATCCACATCTACTAGTATGTTGTGTATCACCTCTGTACCTATTCCTGTCAGTGTTGTGTCTTTCCAATATATACTTTAAATTAGGGGCCATTTTGTACACAAAATTGGTTTTACCTAGAATGACTTCCATCTCCTGATCTGTCAACATAGTATACCAGTGTTTGTACAGAATGTTTTTTACTTTGTTGTGATATGTGTTGTACTCTATTATACAGGCTCTCCCATAGTCAGTGTTGTTGGTTGCTTTTCTACCTTTCCAGGGTCTATGTCCATATATTGATAACCCAATAATGGGAACAAGTTAGTACCCCATCTATCCAACAAATCTGCACAAATTTTCTTCATCATATTAATACTGTATCCTCTGTCCACAAATAGGGACATAATATATTCAATTTCTCTCTTAACAGCCTCTATAGTAGTAGTCATTCTTAATGCCCTAATACACTGGCCCTTAAAATGTTGATTTTAGTTCTATCTGGGTGATAGCTGTCAAAATCCAGGTAAGAATTTGTAAAGTCTCTTTTCTGTATATGCTGGAGTGGAATGACTCTCCTGTTTTGGTAACAAGGGTGTCCAAATAGGGTACACCATAGTCATTAAAGTTGGCCGTAAATTTCAAATAATTACTACTCTTGTTAATAAAAGTAAGAAATTTCTTAAATTCATCCTGGGTACCTTGCCATAAAATATATATATCATCCAGGAATGTGAGTAGTATTTGATGTAGGTCATATATTTACTTTTAAACACCACCTCTTCCTCCCAGTCCAGCATAACCATATTAGCAAAGATGGGGGCACATGCCGCCCCCATCGCTACACCCCTTATTTGTTTAAATATTTCCCTTAAGTAGTAAATAAAGTTATTGTCCAACACTATAGACATCAAGTCATATACCAAATGAATTTTCTCTCTAGTAAGATTACTATGCTTATAAATACTCCTATAAAAAGCCTCCAACCCCTCTACTTTAGGAATACACATGAACAGGTCTACCACATCAATAGATGCAAATATCAACTGATTGGAAATTAGAGTCACTGGGTACTTTTTTAGAAACTCCCATGAATCCTTAACCATATGATCTACATTGTTATATACATGTTTTAACAAGGTGTCAATCAGGACACCACTAGGGAATGTTTTTGTCCTACTGCCTGAGATGATAGGCCTGAAGGGGGGATCTAGTAAATTCTTATGAACCTTAGGTATTCCTACCATTACTGCAAGAGTGGGGTGTGCTACCTTTAAGAATTCATAAGTGTCTTGAGTAAGTCTGTTATCTATTAAAAATTCTTCGATGTGACAATCTATCTTCCTATAAGCTTGATTCAGCTCGTTCGTAGAAATTATTTCATAATTAGACACATCATATAACATCTTTTGTATCTTACTGTTATATTCCTGTTGGTCATAGATCACTATCCCCCCACCCTTGTCCGGCTTCATATCTGAACATTGCTGTTCATTTTCAGATCCATGAGAGCTCTACTCTCCCCTTCAGACAAATTTGAAGTGCCCTGTCTATCTTTTTTCTTAATTTTGTATAGATCGTGAGTAACTAATTTCTCATATCGCACAACTTCCTGATTCACATTAGGCATAAAACTACTTTTTTTCTTTATAGTAGTATTGTGATTGTCATTGCTGTGATTGTCTTTAAACATGATAGCTAAATTCAATTTTCTAACATATTTTTTAACTTCACAAATTATGTCAACCAGTCTAAATGGTGGAGTGGGAATGAATTTCATTCCTCTTGCGAATAAACTAAAGTGTTCTGGGGTAAGGGACATCTCAGTATAATTAAAAATCTGAAAGTTGTTATACTTATTAACAATACTGTCTAATGTTCGTTCCCTTTTTTCTACCTCCAGATCCATTCCTATAGGAATGTCTACTACCACTCTTCTTGCTGACTGTGATCTTTCTTCCTCCAATAATTCTGTCTGGCCCATCTTTTGTGACTTTCCCTGTTGTTTCCCTTCCAAAAATTTTGTTCCTTGTTCCCCATATGTTCAGTTTTCTATCATTAGTTTTCTGTCCTACTTGTTTCCATATATATGCCAAACCTTTTCATACTGCTCTTTATCTCTACTTAGTTTTTTAAATTTCCTGTCATGTGATGTTTTAGTCCTATGTTCAACGTCCTCAAACTGTTTATAATACAAGTTCTCCCAGTCTTTGAATAATAAGTCTGAAATAATGATGTCATTCATACTGTCTATTTCAGTAAGCAATCTACACATTTTAGCATCGTTACATTCAATCAACTTCCTCATGTATGCGAACCCAAAAGTGTCAAATAAATTATTAAATTCAGTCATAGTTTCTTCTGTTAGAATTAGTCCCATTGGGACTTTGAAGAACGTAAGCCCATTGGTACAATCTTTAGACTCAAACATTCAGTTAAATATGCATTATCCATTTTAATCGAGTTAATAATGCTCAAGGTTTTCCCAAAGTCATATATAATATCCTTGAGCGTACCCTTTTGTTTAACACTGTTGTTTGTGGGTGCTTTACATTTGTCAGAGTCAAAAACACAGTCAAATTTTAAAAAGTCCTTTAAAGCACATACTCCGTTTCTTTTGGCAGTCTTGTAAACAGTTTTTAAGCTGGAATTATTAGACGCAATACCTTTGGTTTCTCCAATATTCCTAGTGGTTGCTGCAACCACTAGGAATATTGGAGAAACCAAAGGTATTGCGTCTAATAATTCCAGCTTAAAAACTGTTTACAAGACTGCCAAAAGAAACGGAGTATGTGCTTTAAAGGACTTTTTAAAATTTGACTGTGTTTTTGACTCTGACAAATGTAAAGCACCCACAAACAACAGTGTTAAACAAAAGGGTACGCTCAAGGATATTATATATGACTTTGGGAAAACCTTGAGCATTATTAACTCGATTAAAATGGATAATGCATATTTAACTGAATGTTTGAGTCTAAAGATTGTACCAATGGGCTTACGTTTCTTCAAAGTCCCAATGGGACTAATTCTAACAGAAGAAACTATGACTGAATTTAATAATTTATTTGACACTTTTGGGTTTGCATACATGAGGAAGTTGATTGAATGTAATGATGCTAAAATGTGTAGATTGCTTACTGAAGTAGACAGTATGAATGACATCATTATTTCAGACTTATTATTCAAAGACTGGGAGAACTTGTATTATAAACAGTTTGAGGACGTTGAACATAGGACTAAAACATCACATGACAGGAAATTTAAAAAACTAAGTAGAGATAAAGAGCAGTATGAAAAAGGTTTGGCATATATATGGAAACAAGTAGGACAGAAAACTAATGATAGAAAAACTGAACATATGGGGAACAAGGAACAAAATTTTTGGAAGGGAAACAACAGGAAAGTCACAAAAGATGGGCCAGACAGAATTATTGGAGGAAGAAAGATCACAGTCAGCAAGAAGAGTAGTAGACATTCCTATAGGAATGGATCTGGAGGTAGAAAAAGGAACGAACATTAGACAGTATTGTTAATAAGTATAACAACTTTCAGATTTTTAATTATACTGAGATGTCCCTTACCCCAGAACACTTTAGTTTATTCGCAAGAGGAATGAAATTCATTCCCACTCCACCATTTAGACTGGTTGACATAATTTGTGAAGTTAAAAAATATGTTAGAAAATTGAATTTAGCTATCATGTTTAAAGACAATCACAGCAATGACAATCACAATACTACTATAAAGAAAAAAAGTAGTTTTATGCCTAATGTGAATCAGGAAGTTGTGCGATATGAGAAATTAGTTACTCACGATCTATACAAAATTAAGAAAAAAGATAGACAGGGCACTTCAAATTTGTCTGAAGGGGAGAGTAGAGCTCTCATGGATCTGAAAATGAACAGCAATGTTAGATTATGAAGCCGGACAAGGGTGGGGGGATAGTGATCTATGACCAACAGGAATATAACAGTAAGATACAAAAGATGTTATATGATGTGTCTAATTATGAAATAATTTCTACGAACGAGCTGAATCAAGCTTATAGGAAGATAGATTGTCACATCAAGAATTTTAATAGATAACAGACTTACTCAAGACACTTATGAATTCTTAAAGGTAGCACACCCCACTCTTGCAGTAATGGTAGGAATACCTAAGGTTCATAAGAATTTACTAGATCCCCCTTCAGGCCTATCATCTCAGGCAGTAGGACAAAACATTCCCTAGTGGTGTCCTGATTGACACCTTGTTAAAACATGTATATAACAATGTAGATCATATGGTTAAGGATTCATGGGAGTTTCTAAAAAAGTACCCAGTGACTCTAATTTCCAATCAGTTGATATTTGCATCTATTGATGTGGTAGACCTGTTCATGTGTATTCCTAAAGTAGAGGGGTTGGAGGCTTTTTATAGGAGTATTTATAAGCATAGTAATCTTACTAGAGAGAAAATTCATTTGGTATATGACTTGATGTCTATAGTGTTGGACAATAACTTTATTTACTACGAAGGGGAAATATTTAAACAAATAGGTAGCGATGGGGGCGGCATGTGCCCCCATCTTTGCTAATATGGTTATGCTGGACTGGGAGGAAGAGGTGGTGTTTAAAAGTAAATATATGACCCACATCAAATACTACTGCATTCCTGGATGATATATATATTTTATGGCAAGGTACCCAGGATGAATTTAAGAAATTTCTTACTTTATTAACAAGAGTAGTAATTATTTGAAATTTACGGCCAACTTTAATGACTATGGTGTACCCTATTTGGACACCCTTGTTACCAAAACAGGAGAGTCATTCCACTCCAGCATATACAGAAAAGAGACTTTTACAAATTCTTACCTGGATTTTGACAGCTATCACCCAGATAGAACTAAAATCAACATTTTAAGGGCCAGTGTATTAGGGCATTAAGAATGACTACTACTATAGAGGCTGTTAAGAGAGAAATTGAATATATTATGTCCCTATTTGTGGACAGAGGATACAGTATTAATATGATGAAGAAAATTTGTGCAGATTTGTTGGATAGATGGGGTACTAACTTGTTCCCATTATTGGGTTATCAATATATGGACATAGACCCTGGAAAGGTAGAAAAGCAACCAACAACACTGACTATGGGAGAGCCTGTATAATAGAGTACAACACATATCACAACAAAGTAAAAAACATTCTGTACAAACACTGGTATACTATGTTGACAGATCAGGAGATGGAAGTCATTCTAGGTAAAAAACCAATTTTTGTGTACAAAATGGCCCCTAATTTAAAGTATATATTGGAAAGACACAACACTGACAGGAATAGGTACAGAGGTGATACACAACATACTAGTAGATGTGGATGTTGTAGACAGTGTTCAATGATTTTGGAAGAGCCATTCATTAGGTTAGCAAATTACAATAGGAGTAAAATCTTTTTTAAAAAAGGGAACTGCAACAGCAGTTTCATAGTTTATTTAGCGAAGTGTATAAAGTGCCCGTCTTACTATATTGGTAAAACGGAGCAGAAATTTAAAAAAAGAATATATGCACACAACTATAGTATAAGAAAAAGTGATGACAAAAATGCTCTTGCTAGGCACATTATAAATAAGGGAGTGGAGCATTCATTTAAATTTGCCATAGTGGAGTCAGTGACATCTGATCCAAAAGGGTGTAATTTAAAAAATATACTATCATTTAGGGAAACTTATTGGCAGATCTTCACAGATGCCACGACTCCACCAGGTTTGAACGACAGTATATCTACTAAAAGTATTATAGAATTCTGTTAATGATATAACAGGAATCTAAGATGTATTACCTATATATCTAATTTAAATTTAATTTATTACTAAGTTTTAGCACATATTGTAAGATTTTACATGTAAAATTTAGTTTGACTGTTTATAGTATGAGAGTAAACATCAGTATATTACAAGTGTATATTTCTTTAAGGAATAGAGTTTTTTTGGCGCCAATTTTAACAATTTTAACTATTTAAGTTCTGTGTATGAAATGTTTTTTATTCTGAAGAAGCCTACTATGGTCGTAGGTGAAAGCGCTAAATCATTTGTGTTCAATAAATGGTTTTAAACTAAGTCAGTTTTTTCGTATAGTGGATCATTTTTGCAGTTTGGAGTATCACTGTCTATGCATTTGGCGTTTAGCAGCAGGAATCAACGCCGTGGTTCTGTTGTTATAACTTTATAAGTTTGTAAGAGCGACATTTAAAAAAAAAATCCCTATTTTTGGGCCCTTGTCCCACATTTATGACTTTGTCCAGATTTCTTGCTCTAAGAGGTTGAGAGGTACACCTGTCCGTCATACCAAGATGTAGAGCTGGCACTGAGGTTGGCTGTGTTCATGCAGACACTCACACACCAATTTCACCTGGAGGACCCATACAGTCAGTCTCACACACACACACACACACACACACACACACACACACACACACACACACACACACACACACACACACACACACACACACACAGCAGTTAACATGGTTCAGCTGTGAAGCTTAAAGCACATTTTGTCTCACTGGCTGTTTGTTACATTATCCAAATGTCTGCCTGCTTCTCTTTCTTACTCACTCACACACACTCACCAACCTTTTGTGTCAGCCTAGGCTTTTTGACCCCCCAACAAGTGATGATAACTGTGCCATATCCTTGTTTTCTATATTTTTGATTCGGCTATACAGGACATTTATGTACTTATGATGTTCAGGGTGAATAGATGACTTAGTCCTTAGTATATCTCATTTGTGTTTTGCTAATTGTACCTTTGACATATTTTGGTCTTAGAAAGTTAGACGGTTGATAGAATCGAACATTTTTTGAATCAGTATTGTTAATGATCTTGCATGGGTTGTGAAGTCTGAAACTGAAATGTCTCTCATTACATTCTAACTTCTGTGTTTAAAAGTTTTCCAGAACAAAAGTATGGTACTAAACTGAGGACATTTGGTGGCCATCAGTACTTTTGAGAGGTATGACTGTCTGAATCTTTGATTCCTGAAGCCTACTACTTGATACAGGACACATATAGTCATATACATCTCTGCTGTCATGTGTTAAAGTCATTGCCACGCAGATCACCCACCTTTTACTTGCTTACATTGTCAAGTAACAACATGCAAGGATATGCCATTCATTTGTATTATTACACAATATACTCCAACTTCAACACTTACCTTGTAAATCCAGCAGTTGCAAATGTTTTAGTACAGGTCTGACTCTGTCTGATGCTAGCAGTACACAGCCATTACATGAATAAAGGCTGAGAGCATTGCCTGGCATCAATTTTACAATATGTATGTCCATAGGAGGAGGAAGGTTTTAGCCCCTTAAGTGATGAGTGACTGTGCTATGCAGTGCCTCTTAGCCAATGTGAGGACATATTGAGCACACCTGTGTCTATCTACACCCACAGCAGCGGTTGGTCCCCCTCTGACTCCTCACCTGCATGTGGCTGTAGTGACCTTGCCACTGGTGGTGAGATGTGTGCCCCTTCCCCTTGTTGATCCTGCTGAAGCTGCTTACTCAGGATGATGTTGTGTAGCATGGCACATATGGTGAATATTTCAGTATGGGTCTATATTAGAACATTGAATATTTAACAGTTTGAATCACTAAAGGTCAACCCTTAGTGATCGAACTCTTAAAACTTCGAATGTTCAGAAAAAAAAAATAAAAACAACAAAAAAAAAATAACTAAATGGTGTAGGCACCCCCTGCATCCCCCACACCCCCCGCTACTTAAATATAGCAACTCCGAGACCGCACTACATTGAAGTAAATGGAAATCTCCCCTTACGGAGATTTCCGTTTACTTGTTCGATGTTCTGCAGTTTTGCTATCCTCATGTCGACAATGTCAGATTCGACATTGTCAGCTTTTGAGAATGTAATATAGACCCTTTCAGTACATGAACATGGATTGTACTTCAAGGCTCCCCCAGATGTATCTAGGCACTGGAACCGCAACTTCAGCAGCCCAAACACATGATTTATGATATTTTTGGTTTGAGTGTGTGCCTCATTATGGCACTCTTCAATGTGTGTGTGTGCATTTCTGATGGGTGTCATCAGCCACAGTTCCAGTGCATAGCCTGCATCCCTCAGTAAATGTCCCTATGGGATATCTCCCCTAGTGAACATCTGATACAGTTGGGAAAATATGTGAGTCATTGTAACTGCCTGGGTTGACAGCATAAATGCTCAAGATGATTCCCTTGGGATTATGCATGACTTGGCAGTTAATAGAGTGGAAGCCCTTTCTATTTATGTAGAGCTTTCCCTGTTCTTTCGGTAGTGCCTTAATTTCTATATGTGTACAATCTATGGCACCCAGTACTTCAGGGTAGTGTGCCACAGGGTAGAACTCCTGCATATTTGTGGCCCTGTTCTCAGGAGTACTGGGAAAATAGATGTGATCACTGGCATATTGGAGTATAGGGTTCAGTAACTGATGGAGGATCCTGAATGCTGATGCCTGTGACACCCCCAGCATGTCCCCTGCTGGTCTCTGAAAGGTTTCTGTAGCTAAAATTCTAAGTGCTACACTTACCTTTGTCTCCGCTGGTATGGGTTGCACTCAGTTTGCCCTTGCTCTCAGTTGAGGATGACAGAGGTTGCAGAGTTCCTCTAGTGTGTCTCTATCCTACCCTGTAGCACTCTGCAATTTTCACATCATGCAGATTGCGATAAGTTAAGTGGGGTCTGAAAACTCTTCTACTTCTTGGCTGTGGTCTGTTAGCAGCAGCAGCAGCATAGACTTCAGCCTGTTGCACATACACATGAATTAAAGCAACAGCAGCCACTAACATTCTTTCTGTGTGGACTCCTTTCTGTGGCTGTATTCCAATAGGTTTTGGAATTCGCAGGGAAAACCAGCAGAGTTTACAAGGTTGCTTTATAGTTTGTTGAATAGCTCCTCCATCTTGGATTGGTTGATTAACTTACAATTCAGCTGGTTATGCTGTAATCAACATGCCACAGTGTTTACCTAGTTCATATTGTTATTATTGCTTACTGAAACCAAAACAATGCACTACCATGTGAGTGCCTTGTTGCGACAAGCACACAATGTAAATGGACTGTGTAGGCTTTATTGAATCTGGCTGTGTATGTTTAAAATAATCTCATATAAAGTGCAAAAAATAATAGTGACCATTTTAAAGTTTAAGCTGGCAACTCTCTAAAGAACTGATAGTATACACATGAAATGTGAACCTAGGAGGGACTCTGATTCAGGAGTGAAACAGCAGTGGGGAGGGAGATCTAAAAGGTAGTGCAACCAAGAACTTTCTGAAGTACAGACAGTAAAAAATAAATATAACTACAAGTTGGTATCAGTCCAGTATTCATGAAAAATACAAAGAAGAGGTAATTAAATAACCAGGGAAGAGGGATTGTCCTCACAGATGTAATTTTGTTGCTTTGAAAGAAGTCCAGTAGTGGAGAGGTGAAAGACCAAGCTCCAAACAGGTGACTAGGTGTAAACAGTAAAAGGCAGGATAGAACTTGGTAGGACTTTCTAAGAGGAAAAAAATGAAGTACAAATTTAAATGACAATGCAACTAAGCATTAAACAGCTGTCATTAAACCATGCACGAGAGAAAAGAAAAGCCAAGATAAGAGAGAAAAAAGTTTCTTAAAACACATGTAAAGTATATAAAAAGTAAAATTGCAATTGAACAGCTAAGTGATGCATATTCTGCCTTTTAATGCACTATTGTAAAGGCATTGCATATGAACAGTGTCCAAAGTCCCTCTCAATTTTTAGTTTGTAAGCTGTTAGTGCACAGGTGTACTTAAACCACAAAACACAATACCACACTTGGGCATTGTTGACAAACTGAAGAGGTTAGGTACAAACCTGTATGTCACCCGGTGGATAGCCAACTGGCTCACAGACAGGACCCAGGATGTTAAAACTTGGTAGTCCACCTCTACAAAGAGGCCAGTTACAAGTGGAGCCCCTCAGGGATCAGTCCCTGGACTGCTCCTTTTTGGCATTTACTTCTCTGAAGTCAGGGCCAATGTCAGTGGTCTCTGGATGACTAAATTTGCAGATGATTGTAGATTAGGATCTGTCACTAAATCCCACACTGACACGAATGTTCTCCAGGAGGGGCTGACAAAAACAACTGGTGTCAGAGACATGGACTAAAATTAAATGCCAAGAAGTGCATAATAGCATCCTTTGGGAAGTCATCCACTCCTGGTAGCTATCATATTGACAACACACCCCTTAGAGTTGACCCAGCAGTCAGGGACGTAGGGACACAAATAGATAGTAATCTAGCCTTTGACAATCACATGTCTACAGTAGTGTGGAAATCATTCTATGTTGCACAATTTATAAACAAAGGCATGGCATCTAAGTCCAAAGAAGTCATTGTTCCACTGTATTCGGCATTCATCAGCCCTATCATTAAGTACAATGCCCCCTTTGGTATGTAAAAAAAACACTGTGTAACATCAATTCAGAGAACAAGCTGCATAAAAACGAATTATACCACCATAAGTCTACCTGAATTAAAGTAAAAACGCAAGGAGGGCATCAAACAGCACTTCCTGTATCTGCAGTGGTTACTCAACCCAGAATGCCCAGAACAAAATGAGGTCAGTATTATTGTGAAGAAGCAGATAAGTACTTTATGTGTTTGAAATAATCCAATGCAAAGTGCAAATAATTATAGGGAAGAATTGACATTTTAGTTCTGCAACTCCTTACAGAACAGATAGTGTGTGTGTATATACAACATACCAGGATGGACATAGATTATGGAGCACAGGAAACATATGTAAATTCACAAACAAAACAGTCCATCTCTGACTAAATATCCCTTTACTAACAGCAGGACTCAACAGTAGACCCAGGTTTCACCTTTCAGGCTTTGTCAATGCTCAAAAATCTTATTGTGTTGTATTGAAAGAAGCCAAGCAATGAAGAAGGTGGGTGGGAGTCTATGCTTAAAATAGGTGACTAAGTGAGAACAATAATAAGGTATGATACAATTGGACATGGTTGCCTTAAGTACCTACAGAAAGATCCTGGATGATTGAATAGGTGAGAGGGCTATGAAACATGGTCTGCATGGTCTGGGTATTGCAGAGGGGGTCATCAGGGCTCTAGGTCATATCCCACATCACCTTCAACATCAAACAGCTTATTATATGTGGCCTGCTCCTTGCCTGCACAGCAACTGCTTGCATAGACCTATCTAGGTAGCAATTGTTTGTGAACCTACCAACCAGCTGACCCTGTGAGCAATACCCATGCAGGAACCATATGTAAAGTTAAGATGTGTACCAGGTGTATGAATCTGGGTACCATTTGGACAAGTTAATACATTACAATAAGCTGTGGACACTAGAGACTATCTGGCAGCTGAGGGAGTGGAAGTCCTTCCTATTAATGTATGGCAGATCCCATGGACCAGGTAAGGTACAGTCTTTGGCTCCCAGGACCTCAGGGAAGTGGGTTATGACATAAAATGCCTAATTGGTGCTGTTTCACTCTCCTGTGCAGCCCTGGGGGCCCACACAAGCCCCCTTTACATTCTGCAGCATAATGATGAGGAAATGGTTTGGGATTCATGTGGCTGATGCAAATAGTAGCTCCCATGTAAGTCACTGAAAGCTCCATGTAGCTAAGATGCTTAAAGATAAATATCACTCAGTGTCCACATAAATGAGCATGTCATGCATCCCCCTTCATTCAGCTTCTGGGTGACACAGTGTGACTAGGTCCCTTACAGTCTCCCTCTCATCACAGAAATGGCGGCCAGTTTGCAGGTATATGAGCTGCTGATATGTCAGACTCTGTCTGTACCTTATGTATTGGTGAAATTTGCTGCAACAGACAGCAATGTGGTCACTGACTCCAAATGGTGATTGCTAACACATACTGCTAAGCTACTGCTTCTGTTAATCCTAGCAATGCTCCCATCAGATACACATTGATTCTCAATGTAAAAAACAGGTATGCACCATGGTGCAAGGAAGCTTCAGTGGAGAAGTATTTTTTTCACAAAATGCAACTTATATTTCAAGTTCAGGTGGCAATGCTGCTTCAATGTGTGTTCCTAACTATCCTTTTTGAGATGCACATATAAAATATTACTTGCAATACATTTAGGGTGCCAACTGATATTTTTCAAAACATTATTTGTAGTTAGTTCTTTCTTTTATAATTTGTTTGCCAGTCTATTGCTAAGTTTATAAACCACAATGAATATTTGCACTTGCTTGACTTGACATTTAGATATTTAAGTATGTTTTGATAAGATAAATAAAAAATGACCTTATCCAGCCATCTAGTTCAGGAAATTGTGTGTGTGTGTGTGTGTGTGTGTGTGTGTGTGTGTGTGTGTGTGTGTGTGTGTGTGTGTGTGTGTGTGAGTGTGTGTGTGTGTGTGTGTGTGTGTGTGTGTGTGTGTGTGTGTGTGTGTGTGTGTGTGTGTGTGTCTGTGTGTGTCTGTGTGTGCACAGTTCTGCCATGTGGCTGCCCATTACAGGGATTTTGTTGGACAGCTGCAGACCGTACATGGCAGGGTGTGCAGTTCGCCATCTCTGGCCATGGACATGAGAACTGTGTCTGCCACGGGTTCCACAGACACTACCAGGTACAAGCCTAGATATGGTACTCTCCCCTGATGATAACAGATGTCCGCTGGATCCGGGTTAGGACTGGCTAGAACATGGCCTGCTGTGTTGTGGTGTGAACAGCACCCCTCCTGCAGTGCTGGTGCTGGTACTGCCACTATGGGAGCAGCTGTGACTTGTTGCATGTCCAGGTAGACCTCCACCTGTTGGTGTTGCTGACCTATGCCCATGTGGCTGTTGCCCTACTCTGACCATATGGTCTAACACAGACATTGCACGGTCGAGGATTTCCACTGTCTCACCCAATGTGTGTACATGTGCATATGTTTTAATGAATATATATTCTCCTACTAGAAAACATCTGTACAACACTATTTGCCTGTAATGATGAATAAGTTCTTGCTATTATATCCATTATAAGTTTTTACTTTTGTTGTATCACTGTAATTATAACTGGAGCTTTTCTCCTCAGGTCAGCACTGAAAATGGGCCACTGGCTGAGTTGGACCAACCCGGTTAAACAACAATAAATAAATAAATATGTGTATATGTGTACATATTTATATATGTGTCCCTATCAAAAGAACAAATTAACACAATATTGAACATCAAAACAATGAGACCAGAATGCTGAATGTTCAAATTAATGAAGCCACACATCAGTGAAAATCAGAACATTTAACAGGACAGGTGAGGTATTATGCAAGATCGCAGTAGAGGTGTCTTTGGGGTCATGCCCATTCCCAGTTGCAGTGCAGTCTCAGAGCTGGTGTATATATAATTAGCAGGGGATGTTGTGAGTACAGTCCTTCACATGGGGGGGGGGGGTGCATGGGGGCTTCCTCTTCTGTGAAAGCTTCTGTTGTTGGCATAATGCCCTGTTAGCCTGAAGTGTGCTGTTTAATCTTTTGACTTTCGCTGATGCGAGGCTTTGTCAATTTGAAAATTCTTCATTCAGGTCTTCTTGTTTTGACATTCAATATTTTGTTAATTCATTCTTTTGAAAGGGATATATATATATATATATATATATATATATATATGTGTGTGTGTGTGTGTGTGTGTGTGTGTGTGTGTGTGTGTGTGTGTAGTTCATAGTTCATAGGTGTTTACTAGGCTAATGACCAGAACGGCCTTTTTAAGCCTAGACATGCATCCTAAATCTCTTACAAATTCTGGTACCCTTAATAGTTAGAAATTTGTGAGCTTTTTTTAATAGCTCTTTGTTAACTATGGAACATATAATAGGGTATCTATATGCCAAGCTGCCTCTGACACACACACACACACACACACACACACACACACACACACACACACACACACACACAAGCGTCTGTTGTCAAAAAGTCATTTGATTGTATACAAATATACAGAAGGTCTAATGATGCTGTGACTTTAATGGTAATATTTATTTAGAAATATAGAAATATGGACAAAGGAGAACCTTTATGGCTTCTGTACAGAAATATCAAATGGAACCTGAAATGGAAAAAAAAACATTATGATAAATATAAGAAAAAAGGCAAAAACAGACTCAGCAAAGAGACATGTATTCCAAGAGAACTTGGCACTTTGTCTCCCAAATTAAATGTGTCTATTTTTTGCATTTTTCTTAAATGTGGTTTATGAAGTCATACACTGGTATTTTTGTTGCCTTTTATTTTCATAAATATGTTTTCCACAATGCTCCAATGCACTATATCTGAATCAATGCAGCAAATTCAAAATAAACACACCAGAAGTAACTTTTATCCACTGGTTTTATTATGCAACATATTTAAATTTCCTTTTGGGTGCTTGTTAACTAGGTAGTTAGGTAGGCCTAGGCTGGTTACGTAATACTGAATATAGATAAAGCTATTTCTATATTCATAGTCATCAAACTGCTGGGGACAAATAACTTGGGACAGAAATCAAGTTTCTCTGCCAGCCATAAAAGTAGACTTAGACTGTTGTTGGCATTTAATAACTGTGTTTGTATTTTTTAGCATCTTTTTCTTAGTTTTCAGAGATGAATTCCAAACATGGTAAATGAATCACATCTATTTTTGTTTCCTTTTCTTTTGTTTGAAAGTTGTCTTCTTTGTACTTATCTCTCAAATCTTAACTGATCATAGGACTGGCTTAAACAAATCACAGTAAATGTTATTTGGCTGGCAAACTAAAACACATACAACAAAAGTTAAAAACATCAAATAAATAAGCATGCATTTGGTATTAAAACACTTATTGCATCATGGCTAGTCATTGGCTGTACTGCCCTACCTCTTAATGCTGCTTTGGGAGATGCAAAGCTAGTTGTTTTCAGGTGCAAACTAGAATCTGAATGATCAGAAGTCAGGTGACTTCTCACAGGCATCTGTACGGTATTCACAGTAACAAGTAGCCGCAAAGGCAGACAGCAAGGCAGAAGCTTTCATACAGGCATACCTCTCAGGAAGGGAAGATCAGCATGACATGATCTTGAGTTCACAGTCTTTTCATTTGCACGTTCAGCTCAGAAGGATTTGAACTTTAGTTATCACATAGCTGAGCTCTGAAAGTTCAATTCCAAACCCTCCACTTTGCAGGACTGTATCACTTTCTATAGTATTCTTGGGGCTTACAAGGAAAAAAATGTCTCCTTTGTCATGAAAAGCCTGGAATCTTCCATTGAACTCACTTTCTAGCAGTCCTGTAATTGCAAATGTTCCCAGTGTTCAGTTAATGCTGTAGGAAATGGATTTTTAGACTAAGGAAGTAAGGCAAGGAAGTCCATCCAATGGTCTTATCCGAAAACAAGCAGCCTAGCGCAAAAATCATTCCAGGCTTTATGCAGATGAAGTATGGACTTCTGTGTGCCTTGTAAGGTAGTATTCAGATCATGTTATTGAATTAAGTGTGCTGTGATATTTGCCCGAACCTTCAGCTCTGCTAGTTTTCATCATCAGTAAATTCTGCATATTGTTCAGCACTTTCTTCTTGAAGAAACACGATGGTCTCAAAACAAAATAATTGTTGAGTATGTTACCTCTACTTGCCAGTGTATATTACTATGCAGCATTGAATCTAAATGTTCTACACAGCACTGAATTTCCATACACAGAATGCATATCATGTAAACATTCATGTAATCTCTTGTCTGAGATGACTGAAATAAAAAAAAATGACAATTGTTATAATACGTGCCATGAAATTATTTAAATCAGAACACGGGATCTTAGCATACAAATAATCCTGATGCATAATGTAAATCAGAACATCCGATTTCACGTTCCAAAATTGTTACAAAGTCAGATGCTTTACCTGCCCTGACTAATATACCATCATGATCAATGAAAACCTTTTGTGCAGATCTTGCTGTTTTTCTGTTAAAAGTCTTTGACAGTGGCCTTTACTGTGAAAGTCAAAGAAAACAGTTTATCCATACTTCCCTAGATCTAGCAAGCAATTATAGGAAGTCCTGTGTGTGCATTCAAGTGCAAGGCCACTTACCGTGCATGGAAATTGTGAGACATTTTCTCCTTGTTATCACTTGCCATTTCATCTATTCACCTCTGAAATGTATTAACTGATAATGTCATTTCTTCACTATGAACCAAGATGTTATCTGCAAAATCATGAGATATTTCCTTAGCACAACTTAAGAAAGGAGAAAGCAACCCTCATGTACACTTTTTCAATAAAGCACTTCTTTTTTGCTATAACTAGAGCTGCAATGCAACTTTCTCTTGTTGAAATCCCTGATTTGCTAACATATTTGGTGAAACTGTATGTCATGTGCAGTGGTAGCTTGTCTCTCTTTATCTCAGCTCCAGAAATTGTGGCTTCCTTCTTAGTGGTGACATAGAGCTGGACAAGTGGACTGTGGGGAAACACAGGCTATAAACAGTACAGTCGTATTTCTGCACACAAACGTAACATTTTCTGTTTGCATCCTGAGACTTTCTAGTATCTATTTTTATTTTGTAAGATTCCATAATTAGACTCAAACCTTACCAGAAGTGGTCTGATATCAGAATATATATATATATATATATATATATATATATATATATATATATACACACAACACACAGAATAGCAAGTGACCCAGATTCCACATGGCACATTTAATCCCTAAAAAGTCTTATCAGAGACCTCTTAACTTCCCCAAGCATGCTCCCTGAAACTGCCGCACCCAAATTAATATTTTGTTTGCTGTTCATGTGACACCAGAAAAAAATCATCACAAGTTTAGTTTTGAAGAACAACCAGATGAATTATGACAGCACAAACCAGATGACTAGCAATTATTTAAATCTTGGGGGAGTACTGAGTAACCAAAGCCATACCCTGAGATGAATACCTGATCATGCCTTTGCATGAAAAAGTGCATGTCTCAGGCTGAGATCAGCACCGTATGTTGAGGCATAAGTTAAGTAAAAAGGTATGATCAGCAATATGTCCCAGGCTGGGATCAGCACTGCATGTCGCACTGTGTGTAAGTAAAGTGGTATGATCAGCAACATGTCCCAGGCTGGGATCAGCACTGCATGTCTCGCAGTGTGTAAGTAAAGAGGTATGAGCAGCAACATGTCCCAGGCTGGGATCAGCACTGCATGTCGCGCAGTGTGTAAGTAAAGAGGTATGATCAGCAACATGTCCCAGGCTGGGATCAGCACTGCATGTCGCGCAGTGTGTAAGTAAAGAGGTATGATCAGCAACATGTCCCAGACTGGGATCAGCACTGGATGTCGCGCAGTGTGTAAGTAAAGAGGTATGATCAGCAACATGTCCCAGGCTGGGATCAGTACTGTACATCAAGCAGAGTATAAGTAAAGTGATATGAGCAATGTGTCACAGGCTGAGATCAGCTCTGCATGTCGCGCAGTGTGTAAGTAAAGAGGTATGATCAGCAACATGTCCCAGGCTGGGATCAGTACTGGACATCAAGCAGAGTATAAGTAAAATGATATGAGCAATGTGTCACAGGCTGAGATGTGCACTGCATGTCGCGCAGTGTGTAAGTAAAGAGATATGAGAAGCAACATTGTTTAAATTTTTACAATTTGTTGTAGTGCTCTGCAAATACACAACAATGTATTGGCAATCGGTGCCTGACTTCTGCATATCTATGAATCCCTGGCTACAGAATACAAGCATGACATAATTTCTTAGGGCCAAGGGGCAGAATAGACTGACTCTTACCGCAGCAGCCTATTTCAAAACAAGATAAACAATTACCTTTTGGACTAGCAAGTTTGAAAAGCTACATGACAGCGAACTGCTCAAGTTACATATGTGTGCAGTTAAATTTATAAAGGTGGACAGCACATCTTTGAGTAAGAGTCTGAACCTGAGTGTAATGCAAGACAGGGAGAAGAAAGCATTTTAGTTATTTTCTTATAGTCCGATTCTTTATAGGTTCATAGGTAAGTACTAAGCTTGCTGCCCTTGTGGGCCATTTTAATCCCAGCCAGTTTCACTTTAGGTAATTGAATTAGCCGATCTTGTCTAGAGTTAGACCTTACCCATTTCAAGGATGATAATTATATATTATACCTATTGAGAATAACTATAATTACACCACAGATACTTTTAGGCAAAATAAAGCAAGCTAATAAGCAAATGCACTGTGCAAAAATGAGACTATTTCAGAAAACATGACTCACTTTTCTCTGTTAATGCAGGTGAAGTAATCTGATGCCTTATCAACAAGTTAAGTGCTGCAAGAAATATCTGGAAAGAAACCAATATAAAATTAAGAGCGAATGATTGGTATGAGCTCCCCTGATCTCAGATGCTCAGATCTCAGGGATTACACTAAGGAATAACACCTCATTAGAATATATAACCAAACTAAAGACCCACAAATCAATGTTAATACCAGAAAGCTACTCTTGGGACTGAAAAATACCATCAGGAAAACTAATTCTTCCCATGAATGTAGGTGAGCATTGGAAGATAAGGATAATTATAAATCTTTCTTTGCCTCCACCAGGAAGTTGCAAAATGCCCAAAATGGCACTGAACTTATTCAAGCTGGCACTACTCTGATCCAGTTGATATCACAAATATACTGCAAACAAATTCAGTACCAGCTTCACCCCAGAGACATTTATACCAAATCCACATATACCTAAGGACCCAAAGCATCCTCTCTTGACAAAAGAACACTTATTAAAAGTACTTTCCACAGCAAAATAAACATCCTTTAGGGGACCTGATAGCATACTAGGATGCCTGGTGAGCAGTACTAAGCATGAACTGGTAGGCCTGCTTCTACAGCCATTCAGCCTGAGCTTATCCACTGGTTTTGTGTCTGAGGTTTGGTATACAGTATTTATGATGTCCCTTCACAAGGGTGACCACATTGCAAACCCCGGTAATTACAGATCCATCAGCCTGATATGCCTCATCTGCAAAGCTATGAAATGCGTCATAACAGGTCTGATAAACTATGATATAAAAACATTTTCTAAGACTTGACTCCCCAACAGTTTGACCTTTTTAATGGCAGATCCTATTTAATCTGGTAAATTTCTTTGAAGGGGTAACACAAGCTATGGACAGTGGCCATGCTGTCCAAACAGCATACCTCAGCCTCAGCAGATCATCTGATACTATGCCACATGTCAAAACTATTAACAAGTTAAATGCACTCCAAATTGATTCCTGTGGGGTTAAATGGATAGCTAATTGGCTGATGGACAGATTCCCATGCTGTGAGGATGGCAAACGCAGCTTCACAGAACATTTATTTTATTTTATTTTTTATTTATTTTATTTACATTTGTTGACCGGGCTAGTCTAGCTGGATACATATCCCTTTTCAGTAGAGGCCCGAGGAGAAAAGCTCCAACATAAGTAAATTAATACATTCAAAATATTATAAAAAAGATTAGTTTTACATTACAAAATGAGACATGAAAAAATAAATTGTGAATAATGTAACGTTTCATTTGAGTAGAAGTAAAAAAAAAAAATTAAACAAGTCTTAATGCTTTAGTAGGGTTCATGTGAAGTCAATCAAAACTAAAACAATTTAACATTAGGAAACATGTTATAGTGTTGTTCATAAGATAAGGAGGGTAATTGATTAAGGAAGCAGGAAAGTAAGAACCAGGGGAGGGGAGAGATGAAAAGTAGATTCAATCAGGTTTTGAGCAGGGGCAAAGCCAATGTATTTTAAGGTGGTCTCTAAGATGTTTTTTAAAGATTACAGAGGATGAGAGTGAGGTGAGTGTATTTGGAAGTTTGTTCCAGATTCTACCCACAACATTGGAGAAGAGGGAATCGCCTGCTTTGTTATTAGAGGGGTTGCAGGCAATAAGAAGTTTATTAGCTGAGCGTAGTGTAGAAAGATTTTTATAAGGGGAGATCAGATTAGTAAGGATGGGAGTATTAGAGGGATGGTGCAGGATTTGTTGTGCAATCACAAGTTGATTGTATTGTAGTTGGTTTTGTAGTTCTAACCATCTGAGTTGTTTAAGGTTAAGGCAGTGATGAGTTCTGTATGGAGAGCCATTAGCAAATCTGGTTATGTTATTGTAGCTAGTTTCAAGTTTGGTGAGATTATGCTTAGATAGATTGGTGTAAATGGCAGAAGCATAGAAAAGGGTGGAAGTCAGGTGAGTCTGGGCTATGGATTTCTTAGCTAGAGGTGTAAGGAAGGGTTTTATTCTATACAGGGAGCCTAATTTTTTATTAACAGTTTTATAATATTATTAACATGGGCATCGAAGGTGAGGTTATGGTCAATAGTTAGTCCAAGTAGTTGGGCAGTAGAATCGGGGAAATGCAGGTTCCATTGTCAGAGGTAATAGTGAAGTGGAACTGAGGAGATTTTATAGTGGGAGTAAAGAGTAGTAGCTTAGTTTTCTTAGGGTTAAGAAGAAGGCAGCGTTGTGTGAACCAGTTTTCAACTGTGTTAAATACATTTTGTGTAAGGGTGTGGAGAGAGGAAGAAGATTTGGCAGTACAGATAAGAGTAGAGTCATCAGCGTATTGTATACAGGTGGATTGTGGAAAAACAGTATGGAGATCATTAATAAAGATGGAGAAAAGAAGAGGGCCTAGGATAGAACCTTGAGGAACTCCAGTGCTTACTGGGAGGTATGTGGATAGATTATTATCCCAGAGTACTGCTTGTTGTCTGTTTTCCAAATAAGATTTGAACCAAAGGATTGCTTGTGGGTCAAGAGATTGGGCTTTTAGCACATTGATAAGTAGGTTATGATTGACCATATCAAAGGCTTTGGAAAGGTCAATAAATAGGGCAGCTGAGAGACAGTTATTGTTACGATTCCTATTTATGCAATCAGTAAAAGTTAAAAGGGCAGAAGTAGTGCTATGAAAGGGCCTAAATCCATGTTGGCAGTTAGCAAGCAAGTTGTTTTGGAGAAGGTGCTGGAGTAGCTGATGGTGAATACATTTTTCCATAATTTTGGCTAGTGGGGAGAGTAGGGCAATAGGACGGTAGTTGGAGATCTCAGTAGACTTACCACCTTTGTGCAGCGGGATTATATGTGAGAATTTCCAAATAGAGGGGATGTAGGCTTCAGAGATGGATCTGTTTATCAGGATAGAAACAGGGTATGCTATGGCTTTGGCTCCAATTTGAAGGTATTCTGCTGGGAGGCAATCAGCAGAGGGAGTGCAGGGTTTGAGTTTTTGAAGGAGTTTGCAGATAAAGGAGATGGGAACAGGTTGCAGATGAAGGGAGGGAAAGGGACAATTTGTATGTTGTGTAGGAGTGGGGGACATGGGAACTAGAGTTTGAGTTAATGTTTGAATAGTTTCAATGAAGTAATTGTTAAAGGCATTAGCTATTTGCAGAGGATTACTACTTGGAATAGAGCAGGGGGAAGGAGTTGTGGCATGTCCTGGTTTGAGAAGTTTATTCATGCCAGACCAGAATTTTTTAGGATTATTGGAGTGTGAATGTTGCAGGTGGGAGTAGTAGTTTTTTTTGTCTGCGATTATATCCTTTTTGACAGCATTTCTTAGTTGCTTAAAGTGTAGATGATCAACAGAGCTTTTAGAGGTTCTCCATCTTGCCCATATTTTATTTCGAAGAAACATTTTTTCTTTGGTATTTTTTGTGAGCCATGGGGCTATTTTTGTCCTGATTCTAGAGGAGCGGAAAGGAGCGTGGTTATTTAGAATATGAAGGAAAGTAGAATTGAAGTAAGAGATTGCTTCATCTAGATTAAGTAGTTTCAGAGATGACCAGTTACATGCATTTAGTTCATTAATAAAGTTCTCAGCATGGAAATGTTTTTTAGAACGATAGGTGACAAAATTGTCCTTTTTTGGGCTATATTTCTTTTGCTTAGTGATAAAGGTTAGCATGTGATCACTAATGTCATCTGGGAGAGATCCTACCTTATAGGTATCTGGGTGACTATTTATAAGGATCCAGTCAAGAGTAGATTCTTTGCTATTTGGTTTGTGGATTCTAGTGGGGAAGTTTATTATTTGATTGAAACCAAATAGATTAATATGGGTGTTAGGGGTGGGGGAATTACATAAGGTCCAGTCTATATTAAAATCTGATTGATTGCTTAGATTGAGTAGTCCCATGATCTTTGTTGCAGATGAGGCATATCAGGCTGATGGATCTGTAATTACCGGGGTTTGCAATGTGGTCACCCTTGTGAAGGGACATCATAAATACTGTATACCAAACCTCAGACACAAAACCAGTGGATAAGCTCAGTAACCTTTGGGATACTTTAGGGTTACATGCTGGGACCTTTGAAATTCTGCTTATACTTCTATGATCTCCAAATCAAAAATCAGGAAATCTGGTAACCAAGTCTGTTGACTATTGTAAACTGGGTGTTATACCTGAATCCCCTTCTCATATGCAGAAGTTACAAAGTGAGCTTCAAAGTGAACTAAAACACATTAATAGCTAGGGAATGGACAGTGGGCTAAAACTAAATGTTATAAAAATGTGATGTTGTTTCATTTGGCAAACAAACCCTCCACCCAAGTTATAGTACACAATATATCTCACTCAAAAATGAGGATATTGAGATACTTTGAAACAGGGGTAGATAACAACCTCTGCTTTCACCATCATGTTTGTAGCAGTGGTCAGGAAATCCTTCTATATGGCACTGCTGATTGTAAAGGGTATTAGTTCTAGGTCCATACAAGTCCTGATCCCTCTATATTATGCACTGATCTGGCCCATTACAGAATGCAATGCCCCATTTGCGATGTACCTTACTAAACATATCAAGTGGCCAGACAGCACCAAAGGTTCCTGGCAACAAAGATCATGGGACTACTCAATCTAAGCAATCAAGTGAGATTGAAGGCCTTTTCCCTGTATTCAGTGTCTTACAGACTCCTTTGAAATGATCTGTGCCTTGCCTTCCAGTCCATTAGAGATCCAGTACTCCAAAACCTCTTATATCTCCACAAAACAAACAGTCCTGCAAGCACTACACCAGAGATCAGAACTTGCTTCAACAAATAAATTGTGGCAGCGAGACAGATTCATCAGGCAGAGATAACCCCTTCTGTGGAACAAGCTTCCTCTCCAGATCAAGCAGCATATCTTCCTTTAAGAAGGAATTAAACAACTGATATATATTCATAAATTCAGTGCCAGTATGATTAGCCTATTGCTCCTTGGAAAAGGAGGGGAAGATCTAAGGGCAGACTCTGGAAAGACATAAATGACCACATGGTCTAATTGACTTGTACATTGTATGATTCTATAATAAGTTTTTTTGGGTGTATATCAAAAGTTCGAACGCTGAAAAGTTCGAAGACCAAAACCTCAAACTTGAAAGTTTGAAGACAGAAAATATTGAAGCCGCGGAATATCGAATTCTTTCCCAGGGAAAGAATTTGGTGGGCCGTTTCTATGACTTTGCTATTTCCTCCACTGTGGTGTGATCTTGGAGTTAGTATATTTAAGTAGGGGGGTGAAGAGGGGACAGCCCCCACATTGGGGGTGTGGGGGGCAAAGCCCCCCCACATTAAGAATAGTTTGTAGTGTTCGTGTGTTTCGCATTTTGTACTGGAACAGTGATTTTTTTCCCAGGAAAAAAAATAGCTGTTCTCAGTCTTCTAGGTTTTCAGCTTTCATGGTTTTGGGTTAGATATTATAACATTCGAAGTTCTCACACTTCGATGTTGTGATATAGACCCATTTTTATCTGCGTCCTGCACTGCATTCTCTTGTAACAAGAAAACAAATATAACATGCTAGCATGTAAAATCATTCTGGCATCACTGAAGTTTCCTGTACCACAAGTATATTGCAGTGTGTTAGCTCCCTAATGTTTTCACCAGTGATGCTCATTTTCTATGTTACTCACACATGTTCTTCTACCAAGACTATGTGATGCCCACTTTCTACTGTACTGTGTCTTTGTTGCAGAAAATGACAATTGAAAATTCTGTATAATGTAAAATGTGTTGTAGACATAATACTATCTACAAAGAGGAAAATCTTTACCCTAGAATTACTGTCAAGTCTCAGACCTCCCATTTATCAATAACGTTATCAAGAAGGTGATTTACTCACAGCTGCATTTACATTTAACATCTCATTCCTTGTTATAACCTTGTCAGTCCAGTTTTAGATCAAATCTCTTATTGGAGATTACAATCAATAAAGTGATTAATGATGTCTTGATAGCAAGAGATCAAAGTAAACATTCCATCTTGGTTCTACTTTATGTTTCAATGATGTTTGACACAATGGACAGTGGTATTCTGATTAAATGCCTGAGGTCATTGTAAAGAGTGGTATTTCTTAGCAGTCTTATTTTGTTGATATTCAGCTCTTCCTCTCCTTTTCTCAGGACAGCGTACTAGACTTTTCAGCTTACAGGACTGCTTGTATATGATTCTTGCCCCGATGTCCACAAATCATTTGAAACTCGACCCAAGCTAAGAAAGGAAAACGTTTCAACACACTATACCACAGTTCATCCATTGCGACTGCCTTTGCTCTCCTTATTGAGTACAACTGGTAGAAATCATTTCACTTTGGTTTCTTGCATTTGGTGTCTTGGCTTTATCCTTGACAACAGACTCACACTGAAGAACATGTTGCCTGCTATCTGAAGAGCAAGGATCGAATACTATGCACCAGCACTGGATCTGACGCTAGTGATTCATGCTCCGCTATTGTCCTTCATTAAATACTGCCATACCCTTTACTTGGGGCTGTCAGATGATCATCTTACCTGCCTACAGTGCATGGAACATTTTGCATCCAGTTGTTGACTACTACCCTGGAATATGCTATATTATTCCTATGCTAAGTGATTTGTGCTAAAGCCAGATTTTTTTTTTAAGATAATTTTTCTTACCTTCTGTGTCTTGCATAATCTGGGTAATATTTATTTGAAAGAGCTGATTCCACCTTATACCCCATCATCAGGTGAAGGGTTGCTGCATATTCCAAAGGCTCTGCCAGAGTCTGTTTCAGCTACTTTGCCAGCATCTTTTGGAACAAGCTACCTTCTCTGATATTTTATTTAGCTAAGTGTTCCTGCTGTGATAATTTATATGTAAGAAATCTTCTATCAGAAGATTCTGAAAGTGCATCTATGAATATAAATTTTCCATAAAAAGTAAAGATAAAAAGAAAGCCTTATATAGACATTCTTTCAATTCTGCTGATTAAATATCATGTATGTTTAATGTTATTGATAAGATTCAACTATATATATAAGGGATAGGGGGGTTTAGTAATTTGTTAGCAGTTGAAGAAGTGTAATGTCAGTTTCTACTTTTGGCACATACTTTTCCAGGATTTAATCATTTATAAAAATTAAATGTGATTTAAAAAATAGGGGTTACTTATAACAATTATATAAGTTTGTTATGTATTGTTTAAAGTATATTAAGGTTTAATGAATGGATTGTATGATCTTACCCTGGGATTCAATAAAGCTTACACGGAGTGTAAGAATAGTGCCGCCGCTCCTGTATGGAATATGCCCGCCGAGCGATCCAGTAAACAAGCCTGGGGACGTGCACAAGCCTGGTAGCACTATTCCTGCATGTACACCACTGAATAATGCTAATAACCTCATTTGCTGGTGAAAACCATGCAAAGGAGGTGAATTAGCGATTCAGGAAGCAGGCAGGCATCCGTGCAGGGATAGTGTTATCTGTAGAAATGTATTTGGCTAGTAGCTGAATACATTTCTGCCAAAATCAAAATGGAGGCATGACAGCTCAAATAAAAGCATGTATTATAATCTTTAGGCATGCCAATGGCCAAATATATGGCAATTGGCATGGAAACGTGTTGCAAAATTATAAAAATAAAAGTTTTTTTTTTGGCCGATCTCAGACGTTTAAGCATAGGGCAGCGCCGAGCAAATGAGATCGTGCCAAAAATAAAAAAAAAAAAAAGAGAGAGAAAGGGGAAAATACAATTTGAAATCTACATTTTGACATTATAGTCTATGGCATGCAGAATCAAAACAATACCAGGGAACAGTGGTTGCTAAGGGGAAAGGCTCTGGTGTAGTGCAGTAAGTAGGGATTAAGGCAGTGGGGTATGCTATTGAGGGAAATTTACTGAATCACAAAATGAATCTAAGTGCCAAACTGCACCTAACTGTGTAGGTGCTATAAAGCAGTGGTGTAAGCAGGAGGAGCAGCTGACATGAAAAGGGGGTGTGTCATGCTTGGTGTAAGCACATTGGATCTCCACGGCTCCCAGATAAGCATAGCTAAGCACAGCTAAGCAAGGGGGTGTGTCTGAGGCTGCGTTAACTTACTCCATGAAATGAAGAGCGTGTTCATGTCCAGGGATGGCCATTTCTCAGTTTTTACATTATCTAAACAGGTTTGCATGGTGCACACTGGGTCTAAAACCAAAAAAAAAAAAGAAACCTGGAAATAGCAGGACTGTTTACATTTGGGCACTGGGTTTGCACGGCGCGCCTCTAGGCTTAAAAGGGGCAGAAATGGGAAGGGAAAAAAAAGGAAAATAGCAGAATAAAAGCAATCAAGTACAAATTACATAGATAGCAGGTGGAATGCATTATAGTCAGCCAATCATACAGGCAGTATCTGCAGCACAGCAATATAAACTATGCAAACACTTTACAGTCTGTTTTTTCCCACAAACTCCGCACAATAGGTGTATGCATGTGGGGGAATTTTAACTGAAAACATGTTAGGGGCTGCCATTGCTTTGATTCATCAATATGTGCTAGAGGCTGAGGGCAGTGAGGAGGATAATGCTGAGAACCACTACAGACCATGGAGAAGGAGAAGAGTATTCAGACCCAGGGTAACTTACCAGTGGCTACATAATCTGGAGATAGAGCACTACAGGGTGGACAGAGACATACTGCAGCAAATCATTGAGCTGTGCTGGCCTCAAGTCAGACCCAGAGCCAACACAGGAGAACCCATTCCAGTGGATACCAAGGTATGTGTAGCCTTAAGAATACTAGCTACAGGTCCTTTCCAAAGACCTACTGGGGACATCATGGGGGTCTCACAGGCATATGCATCCAGGGTACTTCACCAGTTCCTGGATGCCATCCTACCACATGCTGGTGAGCACATTTACTTCCCCAACACCCATGAGGAGAGGACCAGCAATATGCGTCTCTTCTACCATGTGGCAAAATACCTGTAGGTACTGGGTGCAATAGACTGCATGCACATCCACATCAAAACACCACCCAGTGAACAGGGTAGGGTCTACATAAACCACAAGGGCTTCCCCTCCATCAACAGCCAGGTCATGTGCAATGCCCAGAACATTATCATGAATGTGTGTGCTGGCAACCCTGGAAGCTATCACGTCTCCCACATCTGGCATTTGTCACAGCAGAACCAGGCATTTGCCAGTGGGGGCATCCCATATGGCCATCTGGTGGGGGATGCTGGCTATGCACTGGAGTCATGGATGATGACACCCATCAGAAATGCACACACACCCACACAAGAATGTCATAATGAGTCACACGCCAAACCAGGATCATAATAGATGTGTTTGGGATGCTCAAGTCACGGTTCTGCTACCTTGACATATCTGGTGGACCTTGCAGTACTCTCCAGCCACATGTGCACACATGTTCATAGTATGTGTCATGCTACACAATATGATCCTGCGGAAACAGCTGTAGCAGGAACAACATGGGAGAGGGGCCACACAACCTCCACCATTGCAAAGGTCCCCACAGGCACAGAGGGACTCAGAAGAGGAAGCCCCTGAGCCTGCTCCTGTAGGCAGACAGAGGTGTGCCCAGTATGCCCAGGCCTTGGCAAAGAGGCAATGCATAGCACACACCCAGACACTGCAGGGACCCAGGGACTGACACCTCTCGCTGACTCGCACACATAGTAAAATGGATGACACACACATCACATTGCCTGTAACTTACCATGTATAGGCAGTGTAATGTGTGCATCCAACACAGGCAGCCCTCAAGCACTGTACTCACAATTGCCACAAGCACAAGGTAAGGCAGTCTTCTTAACAATAAATGAATGGATTGCTTATGTTTTGGTAACATATCTATGGAAATGCTGCATGCATGCAAGGGAATGGGGTGGCCTACTGGGAGAACAGCAGATAACTGACAGCTATGTGGGACACCAGGAAATGTCTACACAGTACTGGCTTCGCACACTATGCAGTATCATTTAATGTGAAAAATCCCACTGCAGTATATGTGGGGGGCCAACTAAGGGGGGTCATAGGTCACATGCATGGATGTCACTGTGGAGATCCCATACTCACTCCCAGACTCACACAGCAAGTCAGCCATAGAAAACCATAAATGAATGTCTGGCAAAGGCACACAAATGGTGACAATGATGGAATATCCCCCTACAGACTTACACAGTGATATGACAGCATTCCTTGCAGTTGCAGTAAGACTCTCTCTAAAGGGTAAGAAGTCTGAAACTCAATTTTATGGCATTACAATCTAACCTGTGGTCTCTAGTGATATGCCTCTATTCTCCAAGACAGGGCACAATACTATGCTAAATGGAACAAAAATGTAAAGCCAATATCAGCACAGTCCATGCAAATCTGTACTGTTGACAGCTATGCCCCCCACACCCATATTCAAATAGAAATGCAGTAACATGTAAGTTTGTAGGGTAATAGCAGCAGAGCACACATTGCCAGGGCTGTCCCAGTCAAAATGATAACTTGTTGCATGTCCACAATATGCAGATGTTAATGAGCTATGCATATGTGTGGGGAATACTTGTCAGGATATGGCCAGCAACTTCTCATGGCTGTTGTGTCTTACTGGCCTAGGTACAGTACTGTGGTAGGCAGGGCCATGTTCCACGAAATGCAGTGCCAACTGTTTTTCATGTCAGCTACACATACAGTGGGAGTTGTACACACTGTCCAGATGTCAATATCCATTACTGCCAGGAAGCTGGACAGGTCATGTACAGGGAGCCACACATATGAACAGTACACAGGCTGGAGTAATCTACATAGTGGCTACCATACCTCACAGCTGTACAGACCTTTTGCAGAATGTACACAGGTTTGCATTATATCTGTGGTGTCTTTATTCTGAAATAGTGGTCATCTGGCAAATCATTGGCAAACCACAAAAGTCTATTGTAGCACCCTTGCAGGTTTGTAAGGCCAATAGTTACAATGGTCTGTATATTTAAACCTTTGTCGCCCAATTACTCATGGCTTTGTCCAGATGTCTGGCTCACATATGTAGAGAGGTATGGTGCCAAGTAGCACAGCAGTGCGTTCTGTCACTTATCATTGTCACCCCAGAGGGGTCCACTTCCCGGCAGCATGAGAACATATGAGTGACAGAATGCACTGCCTTGCTACAGATGGCCCGTAGCAGTCTCACATGGCCTACAGGCCTCTGGCAAAGGCCCATGCCTCACCCATAGTGCCTTTGTAACGAATGTCATGGGGTCCATACTACCAACATAACACAGTTAGCAAAATGCAAATGTAAGGCCATGCTGCTAAATGGTAGTAGCATACCTGTCAACCTCATAGAGGAAAAAATCTGGACAAAGCCATACATAATGGTGGGATAAAGGCTCAACTATAGGGACATATTTGAAATATTGCTCTCATAATGGTAGACAGTTGATAGAATAGCAGAAGGGGTGTGTAGTAGCATGGATATCATGAAGGATGTGAAATCTGAAACTCTAATGTTCTGTCAGTGTTCTCTGACTGGAACCCTGAATGATTTGCAACAAATGTGCTAGAAAACCACAATGTTAAGGAAAACCAGCCAGACATATGAGGCATGCATCTGGATAATCTGTTAGAATGTGTACAGTTGACAGGTATGGCCACACCAGGATATGATCTGTCAGGTAAGAAGAATACTGCACAACCATGAGATTCCCAGCCAGCATATCACCAAGGTGCTGGACCTTTTACACAGCTTCATCAGTCAATCAGCTGTAGCCACACATCCAAACTGGCTGGATTGTGCAAGAATATCTAGCCTTTACCTCATAATATAGTTCTGTGCATCATCCATCTAGTATTTCTCTAGTAAATAACTGTGATAATCTGATTATATCTGTCAGTAGGTAATGACACAGTACAGTACAATGTCAAACATTACATACGTCCGAAAATGTCTGCTAAAACAAACCCTGTCACTCAAGCAACTCATACATTGATAAGAGCAATATTTACAGTACCCTCTATGTTTGGCCCATTGTTTCCCCATATTGGCAGCCTATCTCCAGATATCTTGCACAAACAGGTTGCAAGGTATGGCTGTAGCACACAACAACCGAGACTGGAGTACAACTATCCCTGGAATGGATTCCCACACTTACTATAGAAGGTCATACTGAGCATGCTCCTACACTTAAAGTGAAGCTTATGTCTGAAACCACATTGGACTATATATCTCTGTATTGTGCTAATGTCTTTGCATACACATAGCTATGCAAATGCAACTGTCTCCACACACACACACACACACATCAGACAAGATCATCCACAGCCAGCTGTAGGTGGCACATATATGGTATATCTGTATGTGTTTTGTGTGATACACACACACACACACACACACACACATATATATATATATATATATATATATATATATATATATATATATATATGGGCAACATATTACAATATGTCAAGCATACACACACATAGACATGGGGAAGAGAGGGTGGTGCATGCAATCATTGTGTAACACTATAGTACAATCAACTAGTTAGGTAGGGGTTCTAAACTCAGTCCTGCCAAATGTAAAAGTGTGTTTCTTTGTGTGCGTGTGTGTTTGTATGTTAAAGTTGTTGAGCCTGTTTACACACAGTACACTTCCCTTGCCCTACTTTAGTAGTTCTGCTGATATCAGTCACCTTAGAAGTACCTTTGGTCAGCCCTCAGCCCTACAAGCTCTGTGGCACATGCAATAATTGTACAACACTATAGTACAAATAACTGATTAGGTAGGGGTTCTAATCTCAGTCCTGACAAATATAAAAGTATGTTTGTGTGTGTGTGTGTGTGTGTTTGTAGGTTAAAGATTTTGAGCCTGTTCACACCCAGTACACTTGCCATTGCCCTACTTTAGCAGGCCTGCTGATGTCAGTCACCTTAGAAGTACCTTTTGGCAGCCTTCACCCCTATAAGCTCTGTGGCGTGTGCGATAATTGTGTAACACTATACTACAAATAGCTAGCTAGGCAGGGCTTCTAATTTCAGTTCTGGCAAATGTGTATGTATTTGTGGGTGTGAGTGGTTATATGTGAAGGTTAAAGTATTTTGTGACTTCTCTCACCCAGTACATCACCCATTGCCATACTTTACAATAGAAGTACCTTGGGACAACCTTTACCCTATAAGCTCTGTGGCACATGCGGTAAAGGCATAACACTGTAGTAGCAGTAACTAGTTCTAATCTCAGTCCTGGCAAATGTGTGCGTGTGTGAGAACAGTATCGTGTGGGTGTGTGAGAACCATATCCATTGGGGATGGGTTTTGCAATTCTTTGCTGTTGCCCACACAGTACATGTTCCAATGTCCATTTTACAAGACCCACTGTTGTCATCCACTGTAGAGGTAGCTGTAGACACTCTGCAGCCCTATAAGCTCTGTGCCACATGCAATAATTATGTAACAGTATGTAATAAATAGCAAGATAGATGGCCCTTCTAATCCTTGGATACCATTCCCCATTCAGGAATCATAGACATACTCAGCTAGGCATCAACCCCTATATCACTAGGTGGATTACAAACTGGCTCACAGATAGAACTCACAGTGTGAAAGCAGTGGACTCCATGTCAGACTGTAGACCAGTCACAAGTGGAGTCCCACAGGGTTTGGTCCTGTGTTCCCTCACATTCGGGATCTACACATCTGAAGTCCAGCCCAATATGAAATGATATTTGCAGATGACTGCAAGGTGGGTGCTATTATTACCTCCCCATGTGATATTTACATCCTGCTCAAAGGCCTCACTGAGACCTATGACTGGTGTCAGAACCCTGGACTTTAGCTCAATGCCAGTAAATCTGCCACCATCCCCTTAACACATTGATGGTAGTCCACTGAACACTGACGTTGTTATAAGAGAACTGGGAACACAGGCTGACAATGAGCTCTCTGTTAACCACTACAGTGCCACTGTGTTCCAAAAGTCCTTCTATGTGTCACATCTCCTGACTAAGGGTGTTGCATCCAGGAAGTAAGCGGTCATTGTCTCCCTGTACTCTCCCCTCATTAGGCCAATTGAGTACAATGGCCCATTTGGCATGTACCCCACTGGACACCTGCAACAACTGGACAGGCTGCAAAGTACCTCACAAAGAGGATCCTAGGCCTTAAACACTTTCCCTATATGGACAGACTCCCAATAACTCCAACTATTCTCTGTCTCATATTGGCTACTTAGAGGTGATCTCTGCATGACTTACACAGCCATGTCTGATCCGGCTCTGTCAGGAATGCTACATCTGAAGAAACCAGTCTGTACACACCACATGCCCCAGAGAACCCAACCTCATTTCCACAATCAACAGAACATGCTGGAGGGACAGGTTCACAAACCAGAGACTGCCCACGCCATGGAATAGACTTCACATACATGTCAAGTATAGCACATCACTGGCCCTCTTCATGAGAAATCTGGATGAGTGGATGGTGAATAGAAATCCCACCCTGGGGATCACTCCAGTGGCTATATTTGTTAGACACATTAGGGACTATACTCGGGTGGCACAATGCCAGGGTATTCCCATGTGCTAGGCTTGTAAAGGCTCCATGGCCATTCACCTAGTACACACCTATGAAGCTATGAAAATATTGATCTCAGTACTGGCAAATGTGTGTGTGTGCATTAGTGTGTATAAAAGTGTTTGTGAGTGTGTAAACATTTAGTTGAAAGTAGTTTGAGGTCCTTCTCACCCAGTAGAACTACCATTTCCATACCTTACAAGGGCTGGTGATCTTATTCACTATATATGTACCTTGGGATCCTATTCAGACTATAAGCTCTGTGGTGCATGCGGTAACTGCATAACACTGTAGTACCAATGACTACATAGGTAGGTGCTCTAATCTGAGTCTTGGCAAAAGTGTGTGTGTGTGTGTGTGTGTGTGTGTGTGTGTGTGTGTGTGTGTGTGTGTGTGTGTGTGTGTGTGTGTGTGTGTGTGTGTGTGTGTGTGTGTGTGTGTGTGTGTGTAAGTGTTTGCAAGCATGCATATTTGTAGGATACAGCAGTTTGAGGCATCATTCTCCCAGTATACTGCCCATTGCCATACTTTACAAGGGCTAGTGATGTTGTTCACATTAGACTAACTGTAGGACACTCTTCAGACCATAAATTTAGTGGCACGTACGATAAATGCATAACACTATATTAACAATAACTAGATAGGTTGGAGTTCTAATCTCAGTCCTGGCAAATGTATGTGTGTGTGTGAGAACCGTATCCTGTGTATGTGTCTGAGTGAGGACTATATCCATTGTGGGGGTGCGTTTTACATTTTTAGGCCATGCTACTCCAAGTACATGTCCCAAGGTCCACTTTTCAAGGCCTGCTGTCTTCATCAACCATAGAGGTATCTGTTGACACTCTTCTGCCCAATAAGCCCCGTGCTGCATGCAGGAACTATGTAACAGTAGGACTGATTAACAAGATAGGCAGGACTGCTAATCTCAGTCCTGGCAATGTGTGTATGAGTTTATTTGTGTGTGTAAGTGTGTATAACTGTAGGTTTGAGTATTTTGGGTCCATTCTCACCCTGTAAATCACACATTGCCATACGTTACAAGGCCTGGTGATGTTATTCACCTTGAAATTACCTTGGAACTCCCTTCACCCTGTAAGCTTTGTGGTGCATGTGATAAATGCCTCACACTCTATTAGCAGTAACTACATAGGTAGGGGTTCTAATCTCAGTCCTAGCAAATGTTGATACCATGGGAAATGTTTGATACCATTCCCCTCTTAGGAATTATTGATAAACTAACCAAACTAGGCATCAACCCCTATATCATTAGGTGGGTTGGAAATTGGCTCACAGACAGAACCCACAGTGTGAAAGTAGCAGACTCCAAGTCAGACTGCTGACCAGTCACAAGTGGAGTCCCACAGGGATTGATCCTGGGTCCTCTCCTATTTGGCATCTACTTCTCAGAAGTCCAGGCCAACATGGAGGGACTTTGGCTGACCTAGTTCACAGACAACTGCAAGCTGGGAGCCATTATTAACTCCCCATGTGATGTAGACATCCTGCAGAAAGGCCTCACTGAGACCAATGACTGGTGCCGAAACAATGACCTTAAGCTTAATGCCAAAAAATGCATCATCATCCCCTTGGGAAAAACTCAGCTCCCACTTATTACCACATTGATTTGAGCCCACTGAACACTGAAGGCATTATAAGAGATCTTGGGACACAGGTTGACAACAACCTCTTCTTTGACCACGACATTGTCACCTGTGGTCAGAAAGTACTTCTATGTGGCACATCTCATTACCAAGAGTTTTGCATCCAGGAAGAAAGACGTTATCATACACCGCAAAAGTACCTCATGAAGAGGATCCTATGCCTTAAACACATGTCCTACAGGGACAAACTCAAAAAACTCCAGCTATTCTCTGTCTCATATCATCTACTAAGAGGCGATCTCTGCTTGACTTACAAAGCCATGTCTGACCCAGCTCTGTTAGAAATGCTACATCTAAAGAAATCCCAATTCTTCTGCACCACACACTCCAGAGACCTTAACTGCCTTACCACAATCAGAAGAACATGCTGGAGGGACAGGTTCATAACCCAGAGACTGCCCATGCTCTGGAAGAGTCTTCACATACATGTCAAGCAGAGCACCTCAGTGGCCCTCTTCAAGAGCAATCTTGATGAGTGGATGGGAAATAGAAAGTTCACCCTGTGGATCACTCCAGTGGCTCTGCTTGATAGAGCCACTGGAACTAATGTTGGGTGGCACAATGCCAGGGCACTTCTATGGGCTAGGCTTGTAAAGGCTCCAGGGCCATTAGCCTAGTACATAACTATGAATCTATGAACCTATGAACCTGTGTGTGTGTGTGTGTGTGTGTGTGTGTGTGTGTGTGTGTGTGTGTGTGTGTGTGTGTGTGTAAAAGAACAATACCCTGTGTGTGTTTGAGTGAGAACTATAGCCATTGGGTGGCTGTGGTTTACAATTTTAGGCCATGGTACCCCCAGTACACATCCGAAGGTTCACTTTACAAAGGCCGCTGTTCACATCCACCATAGAGGTATTTGTGGATACTCTTCAGCCGTATAAGCACCATGTTACATGCAACAGTTTTGTAACACTATGGAATAAATAACATGATAGGCAGGGCTACTAATGTCAGTACTGGCAATTGTGTGTGCAGTGGTGTGTATATCAGTATTTGTGAGTGTGTAGACTTGTATGTGACAGTCTAATGAGTCCTTCCACACCTAGTATACACCACATTGCCATACCTCACAAGGGCATGTGATATTATTCACTTTACAGGTACCTTGGAGCAGTCATTACAGTATTAGTTCTGTGCCACCTGTGATAACTGCATAACACTATAGTACCACTAACTAGATCGGTAGGGGTTCCAAAACCAACACTGACAACTGTGATCCTGTGTGTGTGTGTGTGTGTGTGTGTGTGTGTGTGTGTGTGTGTGTGTGTGTGTGTGTGTGTGTGTGTGTGTGTGTGACTGTGTGTGTGGGAAAGTATTCTCTGTATGTTTGGTCAACACAATATCTTCTGGGGGGTGTGTTTTACCAATCTGAGGTGTGTTCCACCCACTACACTTACCATTGTCCACTTCACAAAGGCTGCTGATGTCAACAACCATAGACTTACCTGTATACACCCCTCAGCCCTATAAGCTCTGTGGCACATGCAATAACTGTTACACAGACTTGGTAAATGTGTACATATACAGCTGTACCTCGGCTCTGACATGATTTATGTGTTACCACTCTGTCATACCCCTCATTGCCAATTTCTGGAGGGGCACCTACTGCTGACACACAGACACCTAGAACGCAAACAGAATACAGCATGTGAGACTACATCCAGTCAGCGTTACTAACACCAATAATGCATAATGGCTGAAAAGGCACACACACTCTGAAGTGTGCCCATTACAAATGCCAGCTGACAGCACCTTACACAGCATTACATAGCTAAACTGTACTTAATTCACCCTGTGCATCAGAACCATATTAGCGGGGCGTGGCCAAGGATGAACACAGGATAGCAGCAGATTTCTTCAGCTCCACCAATTTCATTACATTGACAGGAATTAATTACTTAAAAAATTAATTCTTGAAGTAATTTTCTTTCTAAATATGTTTGTTTTATATAGTTCTTGAATTATATCTAAAAAAGAAAGGAAATCTTAATAATATTCCTGTCAGAAATTACTTTGGAAATTTTCCTGTCAGTTTATCAGTTTGAAATGAGTTCCAGTAAGACAAATTCTCAAGACTCCAGCATCAAGAAAGAACTTCAGTCTCTGATAATTATAGTCCAGCAACTTACTGCTAAGATGGATAAAATGGATACTAAAATAGACACTTTCATAGAAAAACTACAAAACAAATAGACTTGTTACATATGGACCTGCAACAACAGAAGATCCAGATGACAGGCATAGAAGAAGCTGTGAATGACATGGAAAATAAAATACAAGAAGAGGAAATCAACATTGAGTTTCTGCTGAAACAAAATACACATTTACAAACAAAGCTGGATGACCTGGAAAATAGATCTAGGTGCAATAACATTAGGATTTTTGGACTGCCAGAAAATATTGAAGGTAACAATATTACTTCTTTTTAACAACATGGCTCCCTAAAACTTTAGATTTACCAGAAGCATTCTCTTTTGGTATCGAAAGAGCACATACATCTATAGCTAATACCAACTCTAACAAAAACTATCCTAGATCAGTTATAGTTAGATTTCTATCATCTTTTGATAAAGAGATGGTTCTTAAATCTGCTTGGGCTAAAGCTCCTGTTAAGTTTAATGAGACAACTGTGCGTTTTGACAATGACTATTCTTCCATGGTAATTGCTAAAAGAAAAGTTTTTCTGCCACTAATAAGGGAGCTTAAAAAGCACAGTTTAAAACATACCTTCTGTTTCCTGCCAAGCTTAAAATCTTCCTTCCTGATGGTCCTAAGGTCTTCGATGATTTAGACTCTGCTTTACTGTTTGTCAAAGAAAAAGGATTTTGGATAAAATAGAAGAAATGGAATGGGCTAGTTCTTCATTAAAGAGATTGGCAACTGAAGCTTCCTGGAAGACTTCAGAGAAGAAGAAGAGACTAAAAACAAATGATTTGTTATATGTTTTTTCTCTCTCATCATTTTAGTTCATTATTAATCTTTTGAATATAGTTCCTGCATTTCCAGAAAGCCACAAATATTTTGGAAAAGATTTAATCAAAGTTATTCTCTATGTGCAAAGAAATGTTTTGTTTCATAACCAGTCAAAATGCCTGAGGATTTAATGGCAGGCTGTGACTCGATTTGTTTTTCTTTCTGAAAAAGTAAGGTTAGTAATTTGATACATTTTTTTATCTTTATCTTTTTTTCCTTCTTCTTTTATTATTTTCTTTGTTTAAACAATGACATTCTATTTAGATTATGTAGTGGGTAAAGGGTGGGGAGGGCAGGAGAGAACAGTAATGAAAATATCATTAATAGAATAATAACATATTTATTTCTTGTAAAAGTTTATAAGTTCTTCAAATGCTATTTCTAATTATACTTCCTTGATTATACTGCTTATGCTTGTTTGTAAATAATCTGTCATGCTTTAACTAATAATAATCAGAACTAAATAAGAGTAAATAATGTTTTATTTTTAACTCTATTAATATAAACAGTAAGTAACATTCCATTGTATATACTTCTTACAGCTTTCTCTTACATTTTTTTATTTCTGCCTCACTCCCTTTTATTTTCGACTCTCTTTTTCTTTTCTTTATTAATATATAGAAATGCTTTTGACTGTGTGGGCACAGTGAATAATAGGATTTGTATGAAAACTGAGTTGGGAGAAGAATGCTGAGTTTTATTGCTTGTTGGTAATTTTGAGTTTAATTCCACTTGCATAGAGGCTGTGATGATCTGTGGAATACATTGTGGAGGTTCTGTCATGTTTAGATGCATTTACACTGCTAAATGAATGTTTGTCACTAGTTTTTAATAAGTTTCCCGCCAAAATGTTAAGAGAGACAATCTGGGATGTGGGCTGTCTTATGCACAATGTCCTTGAGTTACCTCAGAATCTTCAAATCACAGAATTCTCACAGAGAAACTGAAAGCAGTTAGTATAAACATTGACAAGGTTATCACACTGACACACCACAGATTCAGGAAAAATACTCTGTTCATAAAATATGTCAGTTATAATGAGTTTAAATGATGTAGTTTCTTGTAGTAAGTAAATGTCTTATTTTAGAAGGCATAAAAAATGAAACATTTATTTAAATGTTTTTGAAAATCTACTTAACAGCAGCATAATAATCTGTGTTAAAAAATTGTGTTCCAAACATATACTTTACTATAACTAATTTAATTCATCTGATTGACAAACATAAATAATCTTATAACTCTATTCTGGAAGAAATGTCATGTGAAATATTTTAAAGCAGTAGGTTAGCATGATTGTAAAATCTGGTTACTAATATGTGTTTGCTGTGCATTGTTTTGTATAAAGCAGACAGATTTATTCTGGGGACAGCAAGTGGGATGGTGCTCTGCAGGGACACAACTCAGTGAGATCAGATATATATATATATATATATATATATATATATATATATGTGTGTGTGTGTGTGTGTGTGTGTGTGTGTGTGTGTGTGTGTGTGTGTGAGTGTGATGGCTTTTTTTCTGAGAGTCTGCATGGCTATCCAATATGATTTGTAATGATTTCTATGAATACAATGTTTTACTCTATTGACAAAATGAATGTTTGTCACAAGTTTTAATAAGTTTCCCGCCAAAATGTTAAGGGAGACAATCTGGGATGTGGGCTGTCTCATGCACAGTGTCCATGAGTTTCCTCAGAAGCTTCACTCACAGAATTTTCACAGAGAAACTGAAAGCAGTTAGTATAAACATTGACAAGGTTATCACACTGACACACCACAGATTCAGGAAAAATATTCATAAAATGTGTCAGTTATGATGAGTTTAGATGATGTAGTTTCTTGTAGCAAGTAAATATCTTATTTTAGAAGGCATAGAAAATGAAACATTTATTTAAATGTTTTTGAAAATCTACTTAACAGTAGCATAATAATCTGTGTTAAAAACTTGTGTCCCAAACATATACTTTACTATAACTCATTTAATTCATCTGATTGACAAGCATAAATAATCTTATAACTCTATTCTGGAAGAAATGTCATGTGATATATTTTAAAGCAGTAGGTTAGCATGATTGTAAAATCTGGTTGCTAGTGTGTGTTTGCTGTGCATTATTTTGTGTGAAGCGGACAGATTTGTTCTGGGGACGGCAAGTGGGATGGTGCTCTGCAGGGGCACGGCTCGGTGAGATCAGATATATGTGTATATATGTGTGTGTGTGTGTGTGTGTGTGTGTGTGTGTGTGTGTGTGTGTGTGTGTGTGTGTGTGTGTGTGTGTATGTATATGTGTGTTTATATCTGTGTGTGTGTGTGTGTGTGTGTTTGTGTGTGTGTGTGTAGGTATGTGTGTGTGTGTAGATATCTGTGTGTTTATGTATGTGTGTGTGTCTGTGTTTATGTGTGTGATGGCTTTTTTTTTTTAGGTAATAACAGGTGTTTCTGAGAATCTGCATAACTATGCAATATGATTTATAATAATTTTATGAATACAATATTTTACTCTATTGACAATAATGAGTTTAAGTAAATGCTCATATACAAACAATTCAAGATTTTTGGAAGCTGTTGATAGAATTCACATGACAGAAAATAGATGCATCTTAATGCATGTAATGTCTGAATCATATTAGCCAAAGTTTTTGATTTAAATGAATGTTAGAACATAATTTTCTCTCCTCTTGATTTCTAACATTAAGATTATTTGAATGCTATTAGAATACAAGTGTTATATATTACACAGATCTATATAATAGTATGAACAGTTTTTAAAAAAAAAAAAAAAAAAAAAAAAAAAAAAAAGTTTATTTTAGTTTATATGATGCTGTTTTACCAAATGTGTAGTTTTGTCTTGATAGATAATTGAATTGAAAACTGTTAACCTCAGTTAAATATAACTAGTATTAAATTGATAAGGTGGTAGCTGAGGTACTGCTGCTTAGGGTAGGGGGTTAACTTGAGTAGTAAATACTGCTCTAAGTTGGAGTTTTCAACTCCAGGCGGATGCAAGGTTTAATCCTTACATTATTTTCACTTGTTCATTGTTATATGTATATAGTTTTGACATCCACAATATATTTTGTACACTCATTGTCACTACAAACAAAATTGAATCCTATACAAAATCCCATAAGAGATTTAATAAATACAGCTATGTTTAAAGGTACACCTAAAAGAGGAGAGGTAACATTATTTATCTTGTTATTTGTTATTTCGATCATAAGATTCTTGAGTTTTAAAAATGCCAAATGACATCTTTAAAAGGAATTTCTTTAAACATTAATGGATTGAATAATCCGTGTAAAAGGGCAAGCCTAATACGATACATTAATCTACACAAGGCCAATCTAGTCTTCCTGCAAGAAACCCATCTCTTGAAAAAAGATATTGATAAACTAGCCACTAATAAGTATACAGTATTGGTTAGTTCAGAGCACACTCAGAAAGAAAGAGGAGTGGCTATTTTATGGAATAAAAGTATGCCCATTCCTAAAACCATTAAGTCTTATCAGGATGACAAAGGAATGTTTTGTATGGTTACAATACAAATTAATGGGAAGACTTACACTTTAATTAATGTATATTGGATACCTGGAATTGGTATTAATACAGTGAAACATCATATTGATAAGATCATATCATTCTCTGTAGGGGATATTATTTTAGCTGGTGATTTTAATTGTATACTACATGAAAGTGATACTACCACTATAAAGAAAAGAAGAATTACATCTAATGCAAAACATTTAAATGATTTTGCTAATTCTTATCATTTGAATGATATTAATAATCAGATAGAGTCAAAATCATTACCATACACCTTTTTTCTAACAGATACAAAACTTATTCAAAAATAGATAGGGTCTTTATTTCTAACCAGATGGTAACAGATTTAATTAATTCCAAAATCATTTCATGTCCTATATCTGATCATAACTCAATTGTTTTCGAATTCATGATAAAAATACTCATAATGTTCAGATCAAAAGGATACCAGCATACTTAACTCAGCTAAAAGACTATAAAGAATATATACTTTCAGAAGTACAACATTTTCTAGACATAAATAATACTCC